>NC_056583.1:17293340-17511350 GCF_018340385.1 Cyprinus carpio
GATTTTACCTCATCAATCTCTTTAATCCATCTGTCGATGCCATCAAAAGACCACCGGTTTGTGATGTCATATACAAGGATAACACCCTGTGAGAAACAAAATTTGTTAAAGACAGCATACAGTATGTTAAACTTTAATGCACTTTCAATTCAAAATGAAAGAAAAAATTGAGACCATAAGCTTTTGAGATCGAATTAGATGATAAATGTTTTTCAAAGTCAGGGTGGTACTGGACGTGGTGTTATTTAACATCTCATGCAGTACGTGACTAAATTTGTTGGCAGAGATGTTTACGATGTAATGTCAATACAGAATGTGGCTTTGCTCCAAGAGTTTCTGTTATTAGGATATCTGTGTTTGCCAGAGCCAGGAAATGTCATGTCGACAACACCAGTCCACTCCGATTTATAGCATACCACACTTTCAACAGGAACTGCTAGTCATTGGGTGGAGTGTTTAACAACTGTCTGGGAACACTGGGATTTCAGAGATATTTAAAAGCCCATTTCCTAAAGTCTCTTTGCATATGATATACAATGGGCTTACACACAACCACACAAATGATGTCTGATGAAAATCATAACAAAATTGAATAGCAATTATGAAAAATAATAATAACAATTATAAAGAAAATAATGAAAAATAAAAATATTTTTAAATATAATTTAAATTAATAACTTTTTTAACATGAATAACTATAATTATAAATAATTAACAAGATTTTTACACATTACTTAAATTATCTACATCTAAGACAGCTATTCACAAACTCACAAATGGTGACTGATAAATCATGTAAAAATATTTTACATTTATTATATTTACATTTATGAATAAAACAATTAAAAATAACTTAAGATTTTATTTAAACAAATTCAAATAAATTATTATAAATATTCTTATATGAAATATATTAATTATAATTATAAATAGCTACTCATTGTATTTTTCCATACAGTGTTTTTATAATTTATTGCCGTAATACCTGTGCTCCTCTGGAATATGAGCGGAATATGGTGCAGAATCTGCCTTGTCCTGAGGTGTCCCTGCAAAAAAAGAAAACAACACATAGGGTCCGCATGACAAAGAACACATTCATCTTACTTCTGTTCTTCAATACTTCTGTAGCTATTGTCTTTGCCTCTGCCTGGTGGCATGAGGAGCTCTCTGTGGTTGGTGCCAGGGCAGCAGACTTTGAGTAGGAGCAGTGAAATGAATCATTCACCATCCAGGGATGAGCGCAGCACCAAGATGTGCCAGTCATGTTGTAGCGGGAAGGGCTGGAATATCACAAACACTCTGCTCTAAAATGTTTCGTCTGTCAAGGCCAGATTATCAATAATTGATTCCAGACTCTTGCAAAAAGCTCAGCTCTCTTAAAATGCGCCAGAATTTATAAACAAGTTCTAGGCATGGCTAGTGGGATTGACTTGGCTGAATTTTTTATCGGAAGAGTTTGTTGAGGAATGCTGTAATTAACATAGCCAGACGTTTGGCATGTTCACTTCATATTTTGGAAACCAACAGGACTTTATTGAGTGTACACAGGCATGATGAACTGGAGGGGGTGATCTTTAATCTCTCTTCATGCTCGGTTTGAGTTCAATAAGATAATAGGAGGAAATCAAGTTGAAACTTTAAAGTTCAACATGTATTTCTAGGAACTGTCAGGTGCTGCAGTCATGGGTTTCCAGTTTAAAAGGAAAAGTAACTGTGATGTAAAGCTACTCACCAAAGCTGGAGCTTGACTCTGCGTCCATCGAGCAGTATGGTAGTTGTCTTGTAGTCAATTCCTACAAGTGAAGAAGAATAACAAAATTATTAAAGGTGAAGTGTCTAATTTCTGCAGCACCAGTATCACCAAGTGCAACTGCAAAAATAATGACTGTTTTCAAACGTGTTTCCTGTCTGCAATTGGTAAAAAAAAACCCAGACAGTACCTCTCCAAATTCACACTATTGGTTGAGCCAGTCAGGCAGGTTAGAATGTTCACATAACACAGTAAACATTAAACTATATGTACATTAAATTATACTATAAGCAAAAATAAATAAATAAATAAATAAATACACATTTAACCTTAAACAGTCAAAAGGGGGTCAGTAAGATTTTTGCTAGTATGCATTCAACAATGATCAACAATGTCTTTACGTGTAAAGTAAACTATGTAATTACTAATATCTTCTGGTTGGTTTTTAGCATGTTATTACTATATGTGGTAGGTAGTTCTAGGCAGTTGGTTAGTGGTCCGAGTCAAAAGATTCCACTTCCAAGTCTAAATTATATTCTGGTCCCTACATACGGCTATTTAATTGTCTGCCAGGCAAAATGTATTTTGTTCAAGCAGATAACAAACAGTGCAGGATGAATTACGCAACAAATTTGAATTAATACTTAGTGTTAGGACTTTTTCAAATTCCTAGTATAAGCAATAATAATGCCTTAGCAAACACCACTAATAATAAGAACCACTGAAAAATGTTCCAGGGAAAGTGTTGCATATTTTGTTCAAATAAAGACTAAATTCTTTCACTCCTAACCAATATTTGATTTACAATGTCCCTCTTTTGATCATGCATTTAGGTGACAGCAACTATGATTAAGTGATGTCTGCTGGTATGAACATGACACTCGAGGAGGATGCCTGGGCTGAGATTGGAAAGCTTTAGTGTCACCTCTGTGGGGGTTCCAGGTTGCACACACATATATACACACTGGTATTCTGAATGCTCTTTATCCTAGGGAATTTCAGAGCCCATCACACATTCCACTGCGATGAGAGTGAAACCCAACACTGTGAAAATATACATGGAACAACTGGGAGATTCCATTAAAGTGACAGAAAGAGGATTTGAAAACACCATCAATGTCACTACAGAATGGAACCAAATGAACCAATCACAATCCCAAGTCACCCTGTGAACTGTGAGGTCACTTGGTGAATTACAGCATATCCAAAGGTATGCACTAATGGTGAGGTTTAACCCTCATGTTCTGCACATTAAAAATTAAGTATATCAGGTACTAAGTCCTCAGTGAAAACATAATGCATTAGTTCTATAAAACTATTATAAATTATAAATGCAAAAAAAAAAAAAACAACAAAAAAATTATTTGTAATACAATAGGCTATTATTATTATGCTTCAGATAATATCTGTTAAATTGATTTAATTAGGAAATTCAAAAGGTTTGGGTCTGTAAGGTATTTTTTTTTTTTTTTTTTTTTTTTACGTTTTATGCTCAACAAGGCTGCCTTTATTTGAGCAAATATAAAGTAAAAACAGTAATATTGTGAAATATTATTACTTTTTAAAATAAGCATTTTCTATTTTAATATATTTTAAAATTAATTTATTCCAGCAAAGCTGAATTTCCAGTACTGAAATTATTCTAATATGTTGATTTGGATGATAAACATTACATTATCATTATAATAAATATTTAAAAACAGTTGTACTGGTTAATATTTTTGTGGGTACAATAATAATTTTTTTTTTTTTTCACAATTCTTTGATGAACAGAAAGTTCAAAAGAACAGCATTTATTTGAAATAAAATTTGTTTTGTAACAATGCAAAAGTCTTTACTGTCACTTCTGATTAAATGTATTTGTCATTGCAGAATAAAAGTATTAATTTCTTTAAAAATGGTTTGGTTGAACAATAAATGCTTAAGTTAATTAGATGACTGTCTTAAGTACAAAAATATATTTTATCAAATAAACATGACCAGCACTTACATCATATTTTCCACCACTAAATAAATCTTTTATCAAGCTTTTGATAAAAGACTTATTGTGAAATAATTAATTCAAATATTGTATAACACCAGCTCTCTAGTATTTTTTTTCTTTATAAAAATGTCTGCCTGTAGGATGCAGTCTTCCTGTTTGTGTGGGCAAGCTCTGATTCATCCTGAGAGATTTTTTCACACTAACTCTTTCTGTCTCCCCGCACAATTACCCTGCTCTGCACCTCTCCTCGCCTCCCTCACAGCAACCAACAGAGAGCCATAGACCTTTTCTGATGGGATGACACATATGCTGGATCAACAGGAGTAAGTGGACGAGGATGAAGCCTCCGTGGATAATAGTGTTCAAAATTTAAAGCTGAGGGAGGAAACAGTTCCTAACACTTACTGATCCACTTCAAGTCACGAAATTACACACAAACCAAAAATACTGCAAGCTGCTTTGTGGCCTGTGGAGACATCGTGGTTGACCTCAAAAAACATCAAACAGATCAGTTGGATTTTAAACCAGCATAATTAAACTCACATAGACCTCAGCCAGGGTAGACACCACAGTTAAAGTTATTTCTCCCTCATTAAAAAATAAATATATAAATAAAAATAAAAATAAACAAATAAAAGGTACATTTAAACATTTTTTATATCATGAAGACCCACATGTAAGTAAAGACTGGAGTTGTATCAGTACCAAAATTGGCTGATACTTAAGTTCTATATTAATTTGCACAGTCCTCCCAAAATTATATTTTTGTCAGCATTAACTCATCTTAATGGCATTCCAAACCTGTATGCATCTTCTAAAAACAAGATAGATATTTTGGAGAATGCTGATAACCAAACATTTTTGGTTCCCGTTGACTTCCATTGTATTTTTTGTCCATGATACACAGTATAATCAATATTCATTTTAAGATTTACTTTTAGATTCTCAATATTATATTTAACAGTGTTATAAATTTATTAGTGTTTTTAAATATTAACTTAAGAGTGTGTTAGATAATAGCAAAAATGATCTAAAAAACCAAACAAACAAAAAAAAAAAACATCCATACAGAAAATGAGCATGCAAAAATAAACATTCATCACCACAATATTGACTCATACCAACAAATTACAAAAACCTCTAATACTGGCCAATGACCAATATGGTGCCGATAAGCAATACATCCACAATCAGGAAATATTTGCTTTCAACACTGCAAGGTGAGCGTATACGTCCAGTATAAGGTAATATAACATTTACAAAAAAAAAAAAAAAAAAAATTGAAGTGTGTTGTATCGTCTTACATGTGATCGAAAATCATACTGTTCTACTACCATTCATAGCCTTGTTTTAATTTGTGCACAATTCAATATGCCGTCTACCCTGATTAATCTCCACAGGCCTTACATAAACTAAAACACACTGAGCAACAAATCAGCCTGTACGTTATTTATTTATAAGACAGTGGGATAAAGGTTTCAGTGGCACAGAACTGATTTCTGTCTTGGAGAAGAACAGCTGCAAGGCTTCAGCTGTCACTGTTCCTTTAAAACCAACAGTCAATAAACTCTTTTCATCGTTCAAACAAACAAGTGGCTTGAAAGGTACATGAAAGTGTTTTTAGATAAACATCATAATGTTTTATCACCAGCAGAGCCTGGCTGGATCCTCATTCCCCTCGGCTCGGCCGCATTTCAATCAGCAGTTGGAGAGCACAGTTACGTAAGAGTTTTGGCCAGTTGTAATAATCTCTATAAACAGAAATTCCAACAAAGACGTCTGCTGGCAAGGTTGTTAGGCAAGAGCTCTCCCCGTCTAATCATAATGGAGTTTATCGACCATGTACATACAGTACGCACTTATAAGGATTTTTGTGAGTTGCTCCCAAGGTTACAATACAAAATAAATACACAAGTTATAAAATACGACAGAATAGGATGTAGAATATGTTCTGAATCTAGTAAGCAAAAGCTCCAGCAATGGTCTATTAATTGCTTGCACACCCAATGTTTTAGAAACTGTTTTCCAAGTATTAGCATCCTGGCAGAGCTGTTTACTGGCCCTACAGGGGCTATATTTTTTCTAGAGAGTATGTAAATGAATGTAGTATGAAGTCACTTTCACAAGCCTGCAGTGGGATATTAAATTTTCATCACTGTAGCGCTAGAAAAGAGCAACTGTTTAAAGTTAACATGAAAATAAAATTGACCGTTTGCTTTGTTACCGTACATCCCTGATCTGAGTTATTAATCAATGCACCTTTTTCCAAAAATAAGTTTGTTGTCATAATGATTAATCAAAATTCAATAATGTTCTCATACTCTGAAACCACATTCCTTCTTTGTTAACATCAGGCTATTCATTCTGGTTTGGGAAACACACTTTTCACAATCTACTAAAGTCCCGTCTTGCTCAGAAATACGTCATATTACTAAATTGGGTTGAGAATGGCAATTCATGTTGACTATAAAGGAATAGTTAACCCAAAAAGGAAGATTTGCTTAACAATTTACATATCCTCAAGCCATCCGAGATGTAAATGAGATTGTTTCTTTATCACAACAGATTTGGAGAAAATTAACATTACAGTACTTGCTCACCCCCTGCAGTGAATGGGTGCCGTCAGAATGAGCGTTCAAACAGCTGATAAAAACATTACAATAATCTACAAGTAATCCACAGTCAATTAACCTCTTTTCAAGTGAAAATATCCATATTGTAATTAGGGATGTCAACGATTAATCAATGATGAATTAATTGTCTATAAAAGATGCAATCTATTAAAGCAAACATGGTCGATTAAACGGTTTGATTTTGGGCTGCGTGCAGCTCATGGGCAAAACATGTGCGAGTGGCTGTGAGTGATGGTGACGGTATATAAACGCATCAACATTCATTCATAATGTACAAATTAAGCTTTTAATGTGATTTAAACTTTAAAAGTACATTAAAATAGAAACAACACAAAGTTATTCAACATGGAAAGCAATAGAAATGTAGTAACTAAGTGATTTCCCCAGACAATTGTTTCATATTGTGTGCTTTGCAGGGCTGCGGGACACAGGACAGAAAGGCTATCAACTTGTTAATTCGTTCCTATGACCTATTAATTTGTGGCAACTGTCCACGTCTTATTAATTTGTTCTTTAAATAACCCATGATTTAACTGAAATAAGGGAACAAATTAATAAATCAAACAAATTCTTAATTCATGAAATCTTTAATTTCTCTTCCCGCATGTTTACCACAGTAAGAGATGCAAAAACAGTTATTAAAAGTGAAAGACAATAAAGTACACCTGTGGAATTAGAGGGTTAGACGGTGAGAATTTAGGAAAAGAAACAATGCCTAAATATTACTGAATTTGGGGAAATTTGTGACCAACCGTCAAACCAGAACAAAGCCGCGTAAATGTAGGCAATGGGCTAGAACGCATCCAAAAGCATAGCGAGGTAACATTTTCCAGCTAACCAATTATTCCTCTAATAAACAAAGCTTTTATACCACACTTGTCATAATCAGAGCTTATAATTTGTAAATAAATAAATGCTGGATTCAAAACAGCAATTAAAAGACACTGTGACCGACACTGACAATACGTTTTGCTGGAGCATTCAATGATGTCACTAAAGGGTGACGCTGAGCATCGTTCACAAGTTTCTGCATAGACCTAACTAGTCTAGGGCAGGGTTTTCAAGCCCTGGGACAAAATGGCATGCTTTAAGGAAAATGTATAGCCTATATAAGTAATAGGCCTAACATAAAAATAACAATTTGTTTTCATAAAAAAAAAGAAAGAAATAAAAAGAAGTGTGGCGGCGCTTAATAAGTTCATGTAAAAAAAAGGATGACAAAGCGCATTCTGTTTGTTTGCTTTATTTTACAAGAGCACAAATCTGTTTTTATTGTAAGTGTGCTCAAATGAAAGTAAACTCTTATGCGGATTATATCTTACTCCAAAAAGTGTTTTTTTTTTTATTTTTATGTCTCAGCTGTTTCGATCGCGCTGGCGCCTAGTATTCTAGCAATTCAAACTTACATTGCAGTTCATTATCAAAATAATGAACTGCGACACTAGGACACGTTTTCTACGTGTATTTATGCTTTGATTTGAATGAAAAGAGGGCATCCGTGCCGTACGGCTGACACAGAAAAGCGTACGCTGTTTGCGTTCAGCAGATATTCTCCAAAATGGCACTATGGTGATGTGGAGAAAAATTGTTGAATAAAGTCGTTATTTTTGTTTTCTTCGCATACAAAAAGTATTCTCGTTGCTTTATAACGTTACAGTTGAACCACTGATGGCAGATGGACTGTTCTGACGATGTCTTTCATACTTATCTGGACCTTAAAATTGTCATTTAGTTGGCAGTCAATGGGACAGTCACAAGACTCCCGGTTTTCATCCAAAATAACTTAAATTGTGTTCCAAAGACGAACAAAGCTTTTATGGGTTCGGAACGACATGGGGGTAAGTGAATAATTACAAAATTTTCATTTTGGGGTGGAGTATCCATTTAAATGCCTGAGCTGTCGATTTAAATATTTGCCCTCTGGTGCTCCTATATAGACGTAAGAAGCATCAACACCACACCTAATCACTAGTTAGATTATACTGCATTCATGTTGTGTCAGAATAATAGTGATGTCCGATTAGCGAACAAATCGTTGTATTAAACTGGTTCTTAGTGAACCAGTCAAACCAGTTCACAGAATCAGACTGAATCGTTTGAAAGAGTTTACGTCTCCATTAAACACTAATCCACAAATTACTTAATTACTTAATAGATAAATAATAGAATACAAGCATCTGATTTGAGCACCGATGATCTGATGATACTGCGCATGTGTGTAATTTTTCAAAAAGATGTGAAGCATGTCTTATTTTGTTGAACATCAAAAGTTTGATAATATAAAACATACTAGAAATAGGTTTATGACTTAATTACGGTCTTAACACTCTAGGAGGATGTATTTGGCTTGGCTGCATTAGTTTTTGAAACAATTGATGGAGCAAAAATGGCATCTTTTTTATGACTAAATGCGATTATCACTGATATCAATACTGACGTCTCTAAGATTTTTTTCCTCTTATATTTAACCATTGACTATAGCCATTCAACATTACAGTAAATGAGAGCTATCAATTTTAACATTTATTTTTAACATTTATTAGACTTTAAAAAATATAAAAATTATAATTTAAGTGAACTTAAAACAATCTTCACATACACCCTGTAATACAGGGGTGATACAAGTGATGTCATGTTAAATTTCTCCAAAGCTGTTGAAGAAATATGTTGATGAAGAAACAAACTCATCTACATCTTGAAGGGCCTGAGGCTGAGTAAATGTTAGCAAATGTTTTTTTTTTGTGTGTGTGTGTGTGTGTGTGTGTGTGTGTGTGTGTGTGTGTGTGTGTGTGTGTGTGTGTGTGTGTGTGAACTATTCTTTAAAGAATATAGTAATATGCCTATCCAAGCAATTAAAATACTATTTAAAGGCTCTTGGTCTAAAGATGATTTTGTTCCTATAACCCAGGGGTCGGCAACCTTCTCGGCATGACTTGCCATTTTTAATATTTCTGGTTAACCACTGTGCCAACAGCTTACAGTGCAACAGCAACAGTGCAAGTTAATTCTCACACTTTAATAGTATTTATAGCTCCTAACAGACTGTGTGACTATGATAAGTTATTACCTCAAAATTTACGTATGTTCACTCTAAAAAACGCTGGGTTGTTTTTTCAACACAAATGCTGGGTTGAGACCGATGAGTAGGACGTTGGGTTGAAAATTGGTCTTGATCATAACCCAGTGGCGCTGGGTTGGGAACGCGGACGTGAAAGAGAGCACGCACATCACTTTAAATTCGGACGACACCAGTGCGAGAAGCCACCATTTTCTCAGCGTAAAAAAGAAGAGAAATGAGTGAAAGACATTATGGTAAGTAAAGATTCAAAATGTAAAGTTATCATTCATTGTTTATGTCTGGGAGTATTTTGAGGTTTCATGAAAGGCGGAGATAAAAGAGCTTATATTGAAAAATACACGGATGCAGTTTTAGCCTCAGAAACGGAGGTCTTAACGGCCTCTTTTACTGAACGGAAGAGGTACTTTTACTATAACGTCTGTGAGTGTCTTATGTCATATTTACATAAGATTTTACAATATCTGCACTTTTTGAGGTGTTAACAGACAGTTATGGTTACGGTTACACTCATGTTAATTTGTTATCTTATTTTTTGCGGTTAAACTGAATGTACTTTAGTTTCCTAAAGGAAACTGATGTTATGTAATAAAGACTAGCATAATTATTTTGAGGCTGTTAAAGTGGTAATTGTAAAAAGTTATGTTTTGCATGTAATATTTCAGACTTGTTGAGCTTGTGTCTTCATTGTGCCTGCGCCGGGAGTTAACTAACGTTACACAGAAGCCTGCTTTTGTGAGGAGGAGGCGATTTTCTCAGCTTCTTCAGAAGAGAGGGAAAGACGGTTTTAATTCAAGTAATGTAAACTTCATAATTCCATCATGTTATAATTTTTTTTTTTACTAAGACTAAAAGAATGTTTGTTTTTGTAGATGTTAAACGCCAGAGACTAGATAACTTAATTCTTTTGAGACTGATGTGAGTTATTTTTAGAAAATAAATTTTTCTGTAGTCTCCTGCCTGTTTACTTCACATTTTGATGCAACAACAGTGTGATTAAGTGCTCATATTTCATGAAAACCATTGATGTCTGTGTTTTTCATTGCAGAACTCAAACCAACTTTGGAGATGTCTGATTTGGAGAGTCATCATTCTTGGTCTTCCTTTCTTAAAGGAACAGTTCACACAAAAAATAATTTACTTGCCCTCATGTCATTCCAAACCTATAAGACTTTTGCCTGTCTTTACAACACAAATGAATATATTTTTAATTTTCTCATAATTTTTTGTTAATCCATTGAGAGTCTAAATAATCTGTATTTTCAAGCCTCATAAACAGAGTTATTGTAGAAGTAATCCATTCCGATATTTATATATGAATAAATCTTAAAGTTGCCATGTGTAAAAATTGAGGTAAAAATATCCAAAAAATGACCTACACGCATCAAAAGAATGAGAAGAAATAAGGGCGATGATGTCATTAAAAAAATGTCACGTTATAGTGCTGCAGAGATATCAACCTTAATTAGCATTAGCATTACTAGCCACGGCCCGACAGGTGTCGTAATACCAGTTTCGGCCATGGGAGGCGGTATGCGGGCAACATAACCACCAGCCAACCTGCAATACACGAATAACTCGCACGGCTTGTGGGCGTACTTGAACCTGATGTCAATCGTGAAACAGTTCAGTTCAGGGAAGAGAGCGGAAGGATGGCTGAAGCCCTTGGCAAGAGACACCTACCACCACCACCCGCGCTCGGAATCACAAATCAAATCCGATAAGAAAAGGAGACGAGCCAGAGTAAACATCGGCATTGCTTTCCATCGCTGGAGACAACTGATGGACTTGAAAGAAATGAGGTTCGACTCCGAACTTGCAACATTTCTTTTGGATTGGTAAGTAAGATGCTGTTAGTATTTCGCTAGAAGTTTGTTTTATATGTTTGCGTATTTATTTTCGGGAAGTTATAACATAGAAATGTATCGAAGGCTGTTCGATAAACGTGCTAATGTTTGCGATGGCTAACCGTAGCTGCGTTTGATAATTAGCTAGCTATAATTTACCCACAGATCCGATCCGGTTTTCACCTGTTATCTACCAAAGCCCATCTCTACCAAGCTGATGCTAAAATGTAACATTACCTAAGAAGCTTGAAATGTCTTTGATGATAATGAACCCGAGAAAGAGAGAGCGCCCCGGCCGCGCGCGCACTCACTCACTATATTCAGAGCGGTCAAGTTTTTGAAAGCGTGTGAAAAGAGTCAATTGCGTGTGTCTCACGGTGAATGCTTGAGAGTTGGCAGCTCTGGTTACGTTGGTTGGCGCTAGCTTGGTTGATGTTGACAGAATGCTGTCTGTCAAATTAATTTAATTCAAATAATGTGTATATACAACTCAAAATGTAATATGAACAAAACGAATATGAACATATTCACTGGTAAAGGTGAAGGGGAGTAGCTTGAAGATGTCATGTTTCAAAATCAATTGACATCACCCAACGTTCCTCTGCAGTTAAAACGTCCTTTAGGCTTCGGCTATGGCTCTAGGGTTGTTGTGAAGGTAGGGGCGGAGCATAGAGACTATGCCGTTTCTCGTTTTGTTACTCTAGAGTAGACCAATTCACTTTATTGAGGCATACTGCCCCCATCTGGTATGGAATGTGGAGTATGACTTGATTCTTTTGCCAGACATTACACATGGCTCCTTTAAATTATATGATAGCGAACATGTCTGTTCAAAAGAAAATACTGGTCTCCCAGACTAGCAATGGAGGACAAAAATTAAGAGAATATTAAATATATTTATTTGTGTTCCAAAAATTAGCAAAGTTTGTATGGGTCTGGAACAACATGGGGAAGAGTAAATTATGACCATTTCCATTTTTTGGTGAACTAACCCTTTGAAAAGCAGCCCTCCACGTACACAACAATTTGTGAGGTATGTGAATGTCATGTCTGTTTTAATGTTTCAGTAAAGAAGTAGCTTTCTAAAAGCAATATTTATTCAAACAATATTACATGCCCTCACACTAGTGCTGCTATTGTAGCATTCTAGAGCGCTGTGGTAGACAGAGACATTAAACAACCACACAAAGTGTTGAAATTATAAAACAGACTATTTACCTATCCTTACTGATGTGAATACACCTCTATCTGAAAATGGATAGAGTTTAATTAAATGTTTTCTTTTTTCAAAAGTTTTTCTCTTTTTAGGCCACTGATGAAGAACAGGCGGTGACTGGGATGAATGCTGGTCAAAGAAGAGAATGTCCTTTCCCCTAAACTGATGCAACAGTGGTTTAAAAGGAGGAGGCTGCCCTGGATGATGTAGAAGATGTCACATGCTGTGCTGATGGGGCTTTTTTATGACTACATCAATCATGCTAAAGAGATCATGAAAATTGACAGTGATGCATGATCTGTATCCATAGTCTATGAAACAAACTGTAAGTGTATAATTTGTAAAAACAAAATGTTAAATGCTTGTTCTGTGTTGTTTAGTAGAAATGGAGTTTACACTCTGTCATTCATACACATGCTCACATACTTTCACACACACACACACACACACACACACACACACACACACACACACACACATCTGTTAAATGTTATAATATCAGTGTTAATGTTGTGGTTTATTTGTGTACTGTCATGCCAGAATAGTTTGTAAAGAACTTAACTAATTGTACAATTATTGTATAATAATGTTTTTGTATATTTTTCTACAGTATATAAAATTTACCAAAAAAGTCAAATTTGATCTTAAAGTTATATTCAACAAATGTCCAATGCTTTATTTATAAAGTCAGTAACTGTTAATGCCATACTCTTCTGCATTTCTACTTACATGCATGCTATTTTTTGACTGTTTTGTCTTGTTTTTAATAAATATTTACCTTTTGATAGTTATTATTTATGTGTAAAGGTGATTTTAAAATGAACAAGATTTGTAGGTTTAATGCCTAGCTCGATTTGGGTTCATTTTAGCCTAGCAATGTAGTAATTTCAAACCATAAAAAAAGCAACCCAGCATGCTGGGTTAAACATAATAACCCAACTTGTTGGGTTAAAATAACCCAGCGCTGGGTTCATCCCTTTTTGACCAAGTGCTGGGTTGCCAAAATAACCCAAATTGGATTGTTTTCAACCCAGCAGTTTTTAGAATGTAGTTTTCCCTATTGCTTGTGTGCCAGCGATTATCCCCCTGCATGCCACTGTTGGCACGCGTGCCGTAGGTTGCCGACCCCTGCTATAACCTGTTGCCCCTCTTCTATAAGTGGCTGGCATTCCTTCCTCAGCTGCTTGGATAAAAGAGTACACAACTGTGCAAACCACCCAGATCTCAGTCAGTCTCTGAAGAGGTTGGCTGTCAATTTACTTGCTAAATCGCTACAGTGTAATTTAAGCTGTTAGAGACTTGCAATGTTCATCAGACTTTGGACTTTGCCCAAATCCAGTGACATTTAAAAACGGCATATGTAGTGCATTGTTCTTTCTGTTCAAACATGCATAGAGTAAAAACAATAAAACAGCATTCTGGAGAAAATATGTAAACTATTAAGAATTAAGAGATGTAAAGGACTGTCACATCGAGAGCTGGTTGCTACGGAGTTAATATTCGATATGCAAGACATTACATACATGTAAAGATGTTGTGCTTTGTTAGTTATGTGATAAAAGCAACTTGTTTGCATCACATAAAGAATGCTGTTGGCCTTATAGGCAAGACACATGAAAAATATTTTGTTTAGCTGCCTGTGAAAGCCCAAAGGGGGGTTCACTACAGTTGATTTTGTCCTCCGGGAAGAGTTACTTTTTCCAAAACAGGGAGTAACCAATAACTACAACTACTGCTGAGCTGTAAATAAGAGCTGGACAAACCAGGGCTTGATGTGATCTTGGTGTTTAATATATGTGGCATAATAACTGTTATAATAAATTAAAGATTTAAAATAAATGTAATACAGATGGTGATCCCTTGTTTTCAGTGTATAAAGATTTTTTGTTAACATTGCCTAGCTTGACAACATTTTTGGTGACAAAACAACTGAAACAGTTCTCAATAAGTGATGTACACATGATGCTTGTTAGTTGTATTCTGACTTTCTGATCATCATGTGTATGATAGAAATGTTGAATAAACTACAATCCATGATAATAGATTTATTTAGAAATGCGCAGACCGACTAAATTTAGTTTCATTTGTACAGTACAGAGATCAAAACTTACCCATATTGTATCCATAGGGTGACTCACTGGACCCATCCTGTAGACTGGCCAGTATTTCCCCTTTCCCAACATCACTGTCTCCCACCAGCAGGAATTTCAGGAGGAAATCATAAGCTTTTGCTGGGCTGCTCCTGTGGTTCATCTTCACATCAGCCCGATGACCCATTCTGGTACATCATGTAACTGTCCTTTGATGGACTTGTGTTAAATATCTCAGAACCAGTGCAACTTAACAATGTAACGTTAGTTGTTTTAAAAACAAAGCTACATATTCTTCACTAGTCTTTTCTGTGTTTAAAATGTCATGTCCAGTACAACACTAAAGCTGTCCTTTTGTTCAAAGATTCTGGTTGTAGATCCACTGATGCTGTTGCGTCACATTAGTAGGTAAATAAAGACCCTCATACGTTTACAGTATAGTAGCATAAGCCAAGTAACTTCTTAAAATTGACTGTTTATACTTATAAAAGAAATGTTAATCTTTATAAATCACTCCTAATGCTTTTTCACCTTTACATTTCGAGCAAACCTGGTCCATTGAGCTCACTGCCACGATCCCTCTCTTCTATCAGCCTCCCTAAACAGAAAAAATGTGAGTTTATCCTTAGAGTTTCCTTGATTGGTTCCTGTGTGGAGTTGCTAGGGCAGCTCTGCGCTCTCATTGGACATTTAGCGCGTCCATCAAATCCCACAAACGCCCTTTTTGGTTTGGAGAGGGTGTGGCTAATCTGCTGTTTTGATCCCATAAACGCTGATACCAGATCAGAGCCCGTATGTTCATCCATTTATGTTTTGTCGCGCGGGAGGTTGCTCAACTGATTCTGCGTCAGCTTTCCAGACCGCTTCAAGCGCGTGCTCGGGTTTGTTGTTTTCCGGGGCACGAAGAATGACGTAGCGTTTGAATGACGTAATTTGATTATTGTAGTTTCTAAACAGGTTATTGTAGTTTCTCTCTTCTCCTTTTTAAAATAGCAGCAATACATTGAAACTATATTTTAGTCTGATAATAAAAAAGGCTATCAATATCATCATTATTTTTTTTTTTACCGTGGTTGTATTTTGCATGCTGTCCCTTGTATCTTTGATCTGTTGGGCTTTCAACCTTTATAAATCCAGTCCAGCCAGACTCTAACACTATTATAACTTTCATTAAGAACAATCCCTTGCATGACTACATTATATAATGATTTACAAATCAATATTTAAAAAAATAGAAATTAGTTAATAACTAGAAATTATATAAAATAGTTTTTATGTATCATATATCAACTGTGATATATGTTTGCATTATATTAAAGCTTCTTCTGGTATTAAAGAACATTTCAAAAATGTATTAAAAGATTTTAGTGTATGCAGCATACTGGTTTGGAATTTTGATTATTGCATCATTATTGTTTAAGTCTCTAAGAAACATATTACAAAGATTGTTTTCGAAAATTATATTAATATTTTATGCTTAAACCACTATTTTGCAATTATACAGCATACTGTTTACAGAATCACTTTTCATTAACATTAATAAAACTACATATCTTTAGGATCTCACTCATTGTGATTAATGACTACTCTAATATCCTTTTGTATATTTACTTTAACATCTCATTCTGTTTATGACTTGTGATTACGTACAATCAAAACTGTTTGAGTAGTGTTGTTGCACAATATTGCTCACTGAAGCGCCACTAAGAGCATTTGCGCATGCATTATATAAAGCATGTATATGCTACAGTTGTATGAAATCCAAATAAATTAGTTATTCCACAATAATCAGCAAGTCGTACAACACGTGTTACTGTTTTCAATGTAATTGCTAAGTTTTAAGATCATGTTTTACGTCAAAAGACATTAAGACACATGCGTAAATGCTGCCCTCTAGTGTTCTAAAGTAAGCCACTAGCCTCACAAATGTTGACAAAATTCACAAATTTGTCATACAGCTCAGATGTTTGATATATATATAAAAAAAGTCTTATGGTATATGTATAATTTTTTTTAACTTATTTATTGTCTTGATCAGCCTTCATTACTGTTCAGTTTTTGCTATAATTGTTTGATTTAAGCTAAACAGACAAAGTAAAACGTGACAACATACAGTAATCATTACCAAAATGATTACTGAACAAACTCTCTTGAATATAATTCATAAAATTCTCGAAATAATGCATAATTAGCTATACCCAGGGATGGGTAACCGCTGTCCTTCTTTGGCTTCAAAAAAGGTATACGAGAGTGTATTAGTATCAACTTGTGCCATCCTGGGGTCATCATCAAACTATGGATCAATGTAGAAGAAAACAGGCATGTCTACTTCCTCATGTGGGTTTAACCTCTGTTCCTCAAAACAGAAACACTGATGGGGAAAAAAGAAGCAGTGCATTAGGACACTAATTAGTGAATTTAGCATGCTAATTTAAATTTAGCATGCTCTTTCGTGAGCTAGGTAACAAATGTATACACATAAATTACAATAGTAATGTCACCATGGGTTTATTTAAATGCTTCATATTTACCTGTATCTTATTAAAATATTGTCCAGCCTCAAAAGGTACAACATTGTA
The DNA here is from genome assembly GCF_018340385.1 of Cyprinus carpio. NCBI lineage: Eukaryota > Metazoa > Chordata > Actinopteri > Cypriniformes > Cyprinidae > Cyprinus > Cyprinus carpio. The sequence continues at coordinate 17,310,516 of NC_056583.1, forward strand.
GGTAGAAATGCCTATCACTGGTTTGTCCATGGGATTCCAGGCCCTGTAAAAAGCCAGCGCAGTTTCTCCTGGTACAACCTGAGAAACATTCAAACATACAATAATTAACTTGGATAGTCTTCATCTTCAGAGACATTATGTGAAAAATATGCAGTTTATGGAATGCCATATGAAAGTTCATGAAATTACACAATCATTGTTTTAAATGACAATTTACACCACAATCCCGGAAAATATTTAGTATTGGCAGGAAAGAATCAGACTTAAAAATATAATCTTCTCATGATTATTGGAATTTATTTAATATATACACAAGCACATGTAAATGTTTGGAATAATTAATATTTTTTTAAAATTACATTTATTCACTAAAAACATAGTAAAAACAATATTGTGAAATATTATTACAATCTAAAATAAGTGTGAATGTAATTTATTCCTATGATGGAAAAGATTGATTTCCTGCATCATTACTCCAGTCTTCAGTCACACATACTTTAGGAATCATTCTAATATGCTGATTTGCTGCTCAAGAAACATTTCTTATTATTGTTGAAAATAGTTGTGGTGCTTAAACTGAACAAAAAGTTGATCACACACAAAAATATATAATCTTACGTAAATCTCTGACTGCTGTGGACGGAAGTTCCACTGTATGCTGGCGTCCGTGTCTACATTGAAGCTCACTTTAATAATATGGTCCCTGACTGGCTTCATTGTCTCCACTTGATCTGTGTTTTGTCCTGCTACTGCTGTACCTCCCAGCCCTGTTGCCTAAAGAACGTTATTGTAATTCTATAAATCCACAAAAAGTGCTTTTATTGAGATTATCAGTTTAATACTGACTTGACAGTACAGTCTATAGTGGAACAGCAGCATATGACAGGCCAATCATTCCCACTCCAGTGGCTGCGATGTATGTGAGGATGGTCTTGTTCCTTTTCTTCCAGTCATCTTCCTATATCTGTTGTTTCCTTTTGTGAGTTTTAGTTCCTTGTGACTGGTTGAGGAATCGCTGTGGGGTCCTCCTGAGGAACAGCTAGCCACTGGATGTGGCTAGTCCTCTGATGTTGGAACAATTAACGCATAGCCGAGTGTTAGAAAGCGCTTGCTGTACATGCTTTACAGTGCATTCACGGAGAAGGAATGGTAATAGCATAATCCTAGAGTTACAAGTGAAATGCCCCTCAAGACAGGCGTGTTTCACCTAAAACACAAAACAGGTCACTACATGGTCACTAAAATAATGAGTAATGAATTAATTATGTTATATAGACTGTGTGATAAGTCCATAACTAAAAAAAGAAGGTCTAGTACTTAGACTGAACAAATGTTTTATTGATGAAAATGATAAGACATTGAAGCTATGCTCTTTTTTAGTCCATTTATTGTTCAAAAGTTTGGGATCAGTATGACTTAATACTTAAATTCAGCAAGAAGAAAGAATGCATTAAATTGATCACCAATGACTGAGAAGAAATGCAGTTTTATTAATTTTCTAATCATCAAAAAATCCTGGAAAAATGTATTATTATGTATTATTTATAGGCTATGTGATGTGTCATGGTTGTTGTATTTTCTTTGAGAATTTAAAACACAAACTGTCCTCGGTGATCTTAGGCTATATTAAAATTGGGATTTGTAAGTGGTAAAACAATTATTCTTTTTTCCTTCTTCATTCATGTTTTTAGATACTTTTTTAAAAATGCAATTCTATTTGATTTATTTGTTATGTTATATACTGTAGTTGCTTTTATGTGTACAAAGCTAATTTATGTTTCTTATCATCTTTTCAGTTTAAAATTGACTGGACTATAGATTCATTGTCCCTGGGTCAGAAATCATGCAGTCAGACTCCCGTCCCCTCGTTCCACATCACAGCATGGTGTCAAGTTTTGAGCTTTTCTGCCTCTGGAGAGACAGAATCATCATCAGCTGTTACAGCGCAGAGAGAGGTGAGGCGAACCATGTGACTGCGGGGTATCAGGAGAGATTAGTGGATAGGTAGGAGTGTGTCTGTTACTCTCTGGGTAGATTGCTGTCATCGAGACTGACCTGATTTGAACTGCCCCAACCCGGTGATAACGTAGACTTTACAATACATCATCAGTTGCTTGTGGAACTGCAATGGCACTGCTTCCACAAGTGGAGGCAGAACACTTTGACGGGCTATCACTCCTCTACTGGTAGGAAATGCCATTATCTGGTTGTTATCTGGCTGAGTGACTTTAGATTAAGTAAATACTAATGCTTTTAAAGCTTATTTGATGCTTATCATAGACTCATTTGCTGTGCTTGTGTCGTTACCTTTATGTTTCTGCTTGTTTGAATGTGTTAGGCATGGATGTTGCAAATGCCTTGGAACATTTCAGCATATCCTAATATTAGGTTTAATCAGTTGTGATGCTCTAATAATGCAGATAAACTAGCTTTCAGTCACAACAGAGAGTTGCTGACTGTACATAAGAAATTGTCCTTTTAAAGTCATTTAAAGTTCATTATCATTGTGTTGGTGATGAACCAGCAGGAAGTGGAAAGTTAGAGCAAGACGGACAGGATCCACCATAGGGGATGCCTGCGTAGTTTCGCTATGGTCACTTGAGTGCATATCCTTACATGGCTTGTACAAGGTTTGACAGATTAGAATTAAGTGATCAGTTTAATGCTGCATCTTTTATAACACAATCTCGTGCTCTACATCTGAGCTCTCTTTGTTCAGGGTGACTCGTTAAAGACAGATCCTTTTATTTCCCATAATGCTTTATGTTATATGCTTATATAAGGTTTGTGTAGGACAAAATCCTTTTGATAAAGATTTAAAGGAAATAAACATGCCTTAACCATGACCTGCCTGCTGCAGTACAGGACAGATGATGTCATTACACTGAACGCAATTCTAATTCTCTTTTGTCGCTCTTATTGTGACAGAGAATATAGTGCATTGTTTACAATGCAGCAGAGGAGATAACAAAGAACACTAATTGCAGAGATGGGAATCAGGTTAAATACATCACTAGTACGGAGCGCAAGCATTTATCCTTGTCGTCCTGTTCAGTTCGCACTGACCGCCACATGAACCCAACAAAACAAAAACAGCACTTTGTTCTGAAATTAAAAAAAGTCCTGGAGTTGAATCATCATCTGTTCCATGATCACGGTTGAGTATTTAGCTAATGCATATGTTTGTTGCCACTTAACCTGGCTTTTTTCCTGAGTGTAGTACTGTTAAATATAGAGTACTGAAAAAACATTGACATATTTTGCTACTAATACAGAATATAATTTTGCATTTTTAAATTTTTTTTAATTCCTTGTTTTTTTAAATCATAACTTGTATATTGTACTGTCAGTGCAAAACATGCACTTTTCAAAATTTGTCAAACAGACAGATAAAGCTTAAATAACATCTTGCTGGGTTTTGATGAAGTCAGATGCATATTTAAATTTAATCTGAATTAAAATATTGCCCAGCCTCAAAAGATACAACATTGTAGGTAGAAATGCCTATCACTGGTTCACTGCCTATCACTGGTGAATATATGTCAGTTTTGCTTTGAAAAAATTTATACATGCAGCATTTTACTCAATGTCCTAGTTAAAGGCAAAACATTGTATTCTGTTGCTTTCAGTCTGTTATAGGGATTAAATGCAATAGAGATCAGGCCATCGTTGGATTTGATATATACCCTTTTTCTATAAAAGAATTATAATTTGGAGCTTTCAGTGTTTACCTTCATGTTTGAGTGATTTTAAAATAAACCTATGCACAGTAACCTACTTCCTGCATAAGGAAGAAACCTCCCTGTTATAATGGGCAGGTGTGCAACCCTCTCAGTATGCAACATTTTGATGAAAAACGATTGGGAATGATTATGTTCTTTCCTTTGGGATTTTATAATTCATGCCTCAGAGGGTCAACCACATTATTACCATCCATTCGATAATCTGTATTTTTAAAAACAGTCTGGAACATTTCTCTGTAAATCTTGTTTTTATGATAACATGTCTTGCACTAATATTTAATGGAATCTCTCTCTCTCTCTCTTTTTTTTTTTCAGGACAATAATGGGGCCCCAAGGCATCAACCGTGCTGTGGAGAGAATAGAGTTTACAGACTGTAAAAAAGGACTTGGTGAGAACCAAAGCACAATTTCTTTCAGTTTATAATATTATTCCTAGAAAAGTGGTTTACCCTGTTTTATTTTTCAAGGCATTTGGTGCACAATTTGATTTACTTTGTTCTCTCACCCCCATATATAAAGAATTAATCCCAAAAATCTTGTTCTCAATTTGACAGGCGTGAAGATTATTGGAGGCTGCAGGGAACAGAGCGGTGAAGAGTTCGGTATTTTCATTAAACGAATTTTGCCAGGTGGCGTGGCAGCACAGGACAGTATGTTCTCTTTCCCAAAATCTCCACTGAATGTTTCTACTTAGATTCTGGAAATGATGGATGATGTCCCTTGTCTTTCAGAGCGTCTTAGAGCAGGGGACCTCATTTTAGATGTCAACAACATGAATTTAGGAGGTGTTACAAATGAAAAGTAATGTATTCTGGATTGTTATTGATCTGTTATAAATTAGAAGATGCCTGAAGTATATTAAAACAACTAAACTGAGAAATGGGTTTGATGTTTTATTAGGGCAGTGGAAGTTCTTCGCATGGCGTCAGCTACAAATCACATGTCTTTACTAATAGTACGTGACGACGCTTCCAGGTAAGATGACTTTTATGAATTAGGTGATATTTTAAACATTTTTTAAGGAATAGATTCTTTTTCTATTTATTTGTACTTTTTGTATAAATGATGTTTTGTGTTCAAAGATTTGAATTATATGCAGACAGGAAATTTTGCTTGCCAAGTACAGAATGTGTACTGTTACATATTATATACTTAATCCTATAAATGGATGAGTACAAATGAGCATCTTGATTTTTTTTTTTTTTAAATCTAAAAATAGTCTTAATACTCTTAAGTACATTGAAGTCTTTAGCACTTTATTGAGAATTTTGGCCTTTGTTTAGTATGATGCCATTTTTGTTGTCTTTTATTATTTTTATTATTCTTAAAAAAAAAACTCCAAACATGAGTAAAGTTGTTTTTAAATCTCCTTAGGGAAGTAGATTGGTATAGTAAGTCTGTACTGACAACATCAAACCACTACTCCTTGCTGAGTAATTTTTGGAGGATGCATGCCGAGATATTTTTTTGTTTTGGCATTGTCTGCTTAGCCAGAAGTCTCGGTTTTGGGCAGTTGTCAAGTTCTTCCTGTCTGTCTTTGACATTTGACCTCAAACTGGCATTTTGCTGGTCTCGGTGACTTCCTGATGAGCACTTTTGTACTCCCAACTGAACAGCTGTTGACGTATTTGGACCGCAAGTCTGTCATATGTGTCCTGAGTACAACCAGCTGAGGTCAGGTTTTAATCTGTAACATTGTAAAAGGATTACCGTCATAATTAATGGACAATCAGCCACCTCAAACAAACTGTTACAGTACAGTACACAGATTTTGAGAACATAATATCAATTTAAAGATTACTGCCTAGATCGCATTTCTGGTTTGGAAACAGTCTGGCTCTTGGCTTTGATACAATTTATCTTTGATTACATCCGTAATCTAATTAAGTGCTTCTAAGCTTCTTGAGCGCTAATGAGGAAGTTGCATTTAATGAGAGATGTCATATTAATTAACCAGAGACTGTCTTACAAAATGTAGTTTGGGGGTTTAATGTTTTTTGTGTGTGTATGTGTATTTTAAAAAATAAGAATGATAATTTCCTCCAGCACTTCCTTAGAACAAGTATGTTCATACTTACGTAATGCTTGATTTTACAGAATGGAAAACCCACACGTTTATGGTTTGAACACAACACAGACACAAAACTTGTTAGTCTGTACAAAAGCCCTCTTATTATGATTCACTGGAAAATTATGTCTCCAGGAAAGGTGAATATATGACTGATTTTGCATGTATCTTTATATGTTTTATCATTAGGAGGGAATTTATTGAGTTAATGGAAAAATATGGCTCCAGCAGTAGTACCAGCTCTGGATCAGACACTTCTGTTTCCACAGGTATTTTCCACTACGTCTATCATTTACTGCATTTCAGGAGTGAATGACTAATGTCTGATTTTGAGAACTTGCAGCAATTGCAGCCTACAGTTTGCCAACTTAGAACATTTTTTAGTTTGGGTCCTCCATAACATCATTGTTTTCAACATAAAAAGCCATTTCTGTCATTGTCTTTCTACATGAAGAGGCATTTTTATATCAAGCATGCATCAGAATTGACTTGAAACAATGTATGTGTATATGTACATTCTATTCAAAAGTTTGGGGTCAGTAAGGTTATTTTTAATGCTTTAAATTCACAAGTGACAGTAAAGACATTTATGATGTTGCAAAAGATTTCTATTTCAACTAAATGCTGTTCTTTTATACTTTCTAATCATCTAAGAAGTCTGAAAAAAAAAAAATTATCACGCAAAACTATTAATACAGCACAAAATGTATTAATAAGCAGCACAACCATTTAAAATGTAATGATAAGAAATGTCATGTGGGCACCAAATCAGACTGGAGTAATGGCTATGGACATGATAGGAATAAATTACATTTTAAAGCAATACTCCACCCCAAAATGTTTTTTTTTTCATTAATCACTTACCCCCATGTCATTCCAAACCCGTAAAAGCTCCGTTCGTCTTCGGACCACAATTTAAGATATTTTGGATGAAAACCGGGAGGCCTGTAACTGTCCCATAGACTGCCAAGAAAATAACAGTGTCAAGGTCCATAAAAGGTATGAAAGTCGTGGTCAGAATACTCCATCTGCCATCAGATGTGCAATCTGGGTTATATGAAGCGACAGGAAGTGAAGAAAACTAAAATAACAACTTATTTTAAATTCCTATTTTAAAATCTTAAATACCCCAAACTTTTGAACAGTAGTGTATATACAAAATATATAACAAAATAAATAGGTAAGAAAAATAAATGCATAGGTTATTTTTCTAAGTGTACTGTACTTTAGTATTTCTATAGTAGCATTCTTTGTGTCATTTGCAGAGACTGAAATTATTAAAAAGCAAATTTCTTGTCTTCAGGAAAGTTGACCGACACTGCCTCCTCCTCCTCATCTTCCAGATCAACCAGTCCTCTGCTTCTGAGCCCTAAAGACCCCAACCCAGTATACACCACTGCCTGCATTACCTCCCCATCTCCTCAAGTCTGCACGTGAGAACCAAACAACACACTGTAGATATAATTCAGATTTTATCCAGAGCTTTTGTGTGATCCTTTTGTGTATACTTCAAATAATTCTACTCCCAAAACAAATGACAGAATCCTGCAACTTTCTCACACTATTGCTGCTAATAGTGTACTAATTGAAGAGTTTGAGTCTGAAAACACCTGACCTAGCCTGAGTAAAAGAGAAATCCCTCAAAATATTAATTTATGGTTATTGGGAAAAACTAATCACCTCAGGAGCCATTGTTTCTGCTGTTGATCCAAGCCCTTATGTATACCTCTCTTTCCCCAGAGACTGCATGATTCAGTTGATATGTGTTGCCAAAGGGACAGGATTAGGCTTGGTCATTAGGGGCGGAGCTAACCGTGCAGAGGGGCCAATGGTGTGTGTTCAGGAAATAATACAAGGAGGCGATTGCCAAAAGGTATTTAATTAATATTATTTTTTTAAATTTTTTTTTACATTTAAGATCATGTTTTTGAGTTTAGGAAGAAAAACATGTTAATTACCAATCAATCAATCAATCAATCAATCAATCAATCAATCAATCAATCAATCAATCAATCAATCAATCAATCAATCAAATAAAACATACCAGTTTTTTGTGTTGATTCTTGGTTAGTGAAAAACCATAGTAGTTTGTGAATGAAGTGAAATGAGACAAAATTAAGTAGATTATGGTGAAGTGAGGTAAATTAAGGTCAAGGTAAATTAAAGTGAGGTGAAGTTCGGTAAATTACACCAATTTTTAAAGGTTTGGGGTCAATAAGACTTTTTTTATTAAAGAAATACTTTTATTGAGGAAGGATGCATTAACTTGATCAACAATGACATTAAATTACAATGTTACAAAAGATTTATATTTCAAATAAATGCTGTTCTTTTGTATTTTTTTATTCATCAGAGAATCCTGAAAAAAAATGTATCACAGTTTCTGCAAAAATACGAAGCAACTGTTTTCAACATTGATAATAATAAGAAATGTTTCTTGCACACCAAATTAGTATATTAGAATGATTTCTGAAGGATCATGAAACTCTTAAGACTGGAGTAATGACTGCAGAAAAATCAATTTGTTTGTCACATCAATGAATTACACTTACATAAAACTAACATAGAAAACAGTTATTTTAAATGTTAGTAATATTCCTCAATATTACCGTTTTTTACTGTATTTTTAAACAGGTTTAAGTGAAATAAATTGTAGTAATGTAAAATGAAATTAAGTTAAACCCATTCAGGGTGAAGGGAATGTTTTTTTTTTTGTTGTTGATGTTTTTTTTTCTGACTCCAGGATGGGAGACTAAAGGCTGGGGACCAGCTCATATCCATCAATAAGGAATCACTCATTGGAGTGACACATGAAGAAGCCAAAAGCATACTCACTCAAACAAAACTCAGGTTAAAACTCAACCTTTCAAAACAACCTTTGCAGAATGATAACATAATGAAAATATGCTTAGTATCTTGTGATAGTTTGCTTTTGTCCAAGACAAATGTATGTGGATGGTGACAGAATGTAAAGTCAGAGGTTTACAAATGTCACTGTTTGACCCTACAGACCAGACCCTACAGTAGAGATAGCATTCATCAGACAAAGGTCTTCATCAGGCTCCAGCAGTGGACCCCACAGCCCTATCTCCGTTCAACCTCCCTGCAGTACAGCCTCCCAACTTAGACCCACTGGACTCGGGGGAACAACCCTGCCCGGAGGTCTCGTTCCTAAGATGGCCAACACCCCCAACTCTGGAAGCGAGACGTTGCCTTCTGTAGAACTTACTAAGGTGAGACATAAAACTGTGGCTGATTCCAATCTGGCAATCATTATTCAGTAAATTTAGTTATTCAGTAAATGTTCTTAAGCACTGCTTTAAAAAGTGTGTTTGATGATTTCTTAAAGGCTTCTATTTGTGTCTTTCCTACAGGTACAACCAGCAACAGGAAAGCCTAATCCCAGCCCCGTGTCCTCACCTGACAGTGCCTGCACCACAGTGGCCAACTCTGGTACTGCAAGCCTATATTCCCTTTATAGGAATCCCATAGGAGTTCCAAATAAGTTCAACTCTGTTGAAAGCATTTCTTAATGTTGATTAGTCAATATTGAATGTACTTCAAATATTGAATGTTGATGATCATAATTTGATAAAAAAAAAAAAATCCGAAAGGAAAAAAAATAATAGTTGAAATATGTGGGGGCAAATAAATGTTAAATTAAAATACATGTAATACAAAATAATAGTCTTAAAAATGGGTTAAAAACAGTTTCTTTAAACAAAATATCATTTATTTATTTTTGATTTTTGGGTCAACTAATCATATTTGTGAGAATCAACTGTTAAATTTTCATAGTAGGAACAAGAGATTAAAAAAGCAATGTGTACAACACCATTTTAATATTTATCTAGCTATAAAAACAAAACTCATATAACTAACTAAATGATACATGCAATAGGACTTTTTACTTAGTTCTGCTTAGAAACGTAGTGCCATAATATATACACAGTATATATATATATATATATATATATATATATATATATATATATATATATATATATATATATATATATATATATATATATATATATATATATATATATATATATATCCTTTAAACCAACCATGTATGCTTCTATTATTATTCAAAGATTGCATAGCACTGTCTGGCAACCTAAAACGCATTGATAAGAAGCATTTTGGCATAACCTGGATTAGGCTACTTGTTCGGCAGACGTGTGCTGATGAGATGCTGTGTTTGTAACTCAAGATAATCCAGCTGGCATGGTTCTGAAAATGGATATTACTATCAACATGACACATAACTCCAGGTGAAATAGAGGTGAAATAGAGGATACCGAACTCTGTTCAGGACAGGGTTTCATTTCATTGACGAGCACTTTCAAAAAAGCTCCTTTGAGCTGCGATTTAAAACAGATTTAAACACCAGCTGTACTGAACTATGAAATAAAGAAAATTACTGTTTCCAAATGTTTTGGTATTCAGACCTCAGAAGAGAGACTAGTGAGAACTCATTCAAAAAACATTTTAAAAGAAATATTAAAGTTCCTTAAAAGTCAATTGTTGCTTAAGTGTCCAAATAATTTCTTGGGCTACTTTGAGTCAACAATTTAAACTTTCATTCAAATATTACACCATTATATTTGATCTCTTATAATGGTTTGGATAAATGCTTTGCATAAAAGCTTTGTGCATTCTCCCCAGTTCACAGATCCAGTCAGGTGGGGTTTATGGAGACAAAAACAGCCTGTGCAAACAATATTAATTCCTTTTACACAAAGCATTTTTCCAAGCCATCATGAGGGAACAAATAAAATGTTTAATATTTGAATGAGAGTTGAGAGTTGACCCGAAGTGGTCCCAAAAATTATTTGGACATTTTAGGACACTTAAGTAGACCTTATTGTTTAAAGGTTTGGTCTTGGTGGGATTTAATGTAATTGAAAAAAAAAGTCTCTTATACTTACCAAGGGTGTATTTATTTGACAAAAAAACCCCCATTAATATTAATATTGTGAAATATTATTATGATTTAAAATCATAGTTTTTTATTGTAATATATTTTACTATTTTCTTCAGTCTTCAGTGTCAAATGATCCTTCAACAGTAATTTTAATGTGGTTGTTTGCTGCTTCAAATTATTATGAATGTTGAAAACAGTTTTGAGGCAAAATATTTTTGAGGAAACCATAATACTTGTTTTTAGGATTCTTTGGCGAATAGAAAGTTCAAAGGAACAGCAAATATTTGAAATAGAAATTGTTGACACTGACATGAATGTCATTTTGATCAATTGAATGCATACTGTACTTGCTAAAAAAAATATACATTTCTTAAAATAAAATGACTGACCCCAAACTTTTAAAGAGTGTATAATTGTTTTTGCATTAGATACAAAATATCAAAGCAAGTGTTATCTGCAAATAAATTTTAATAATGAACATGTTGCATTAATGTCCACCAGAAAGTGTTCAAAACAACTTTTTGTGAAATAATGTGCTTGAAAAAAATGTGTGCTATATTTCTGTAAAATAAATGCCACTTGGTTTGATATTTTGTAATATAATGCAGACATTTTTAAATATGCCTTAACTGCCCAAATACTTTTTTAAGCCACTACTGTGAGGAACCTACTCAAATAAATTGTACTCTCATGGAGTTATGTAAGAGACTTACAAAAAAATGTGATGTGGTTTAGCAAAATAACAAACAGCTGTTTTGCAAAAGAGATTTTTTTTTTTCATTTGGATTCTCTCTCTCTCTCTGCACAGATGCAACTGCTGCCTGTAATCCCAGCAATTCCTGCAGACCTTCAAAACATCTATCCTCCACTCCCAGCTTTGAGAGAATAGAGCAGGTCTCTATAACCATAACCTCTCAATTAGAAAAGAACAATTTCTGTCACAATACAGAATTACAGAAACATCTTGTGTTTACAGCAATGTCAAATGCTAACGATTAGTTACCCATCAGTCTCAATACTGTATTGATCTTTTACAGAGCAAAGCAGTGACCACGTTACGCTGGTGTAATGAAATGTTCTAAAAGGGTGGTTATTTTGTCCACAGGCACTGGAGGTTCTGGGACTGAAGCCTACTGAGTCTCAGGTCCTGACACTGAGAGAAAGACTGCGTTTGAGCCCAGGAGGGACAGTGGATTATGGAGGTGAGAAAAAATTCTGTCAATCTCCATTATGTCATAGTTGTTTATGTACTGATGGCTTTTCATTTTTTACCTCTCCTTACATATGCAATACATTATTCTAGCTTTATACTTAAAAAAATAAGTGCTAAAAAGACATTGTTATACATTTAATATGTTTAAACATATTTTAATAAGAAATTTTCCTTTTGTAAGATTTTGAGAGAGTGGCAAAGGAACTCTTTAAACTACCATCCAAATCTGACTCAGAACAGGAAGTAGCAAGATTGACATCAGATGATCTTATTGAGTCTCCATCAAACACTAGGGTAAGTGCAAATAATTTTTATTTATTTTTGCAGCAGTAGCATACATACAAAATGTGCATTGATAAAAAAAAAAAAAAAACACACACACACACACATATAATTGAAATATTTATATATAATTTTTTTGTCCATGTTCTTTGTCATTTTTTTTACATATATTAATTTTTATTATTTTCCAATGTTATTAATATAATATTTATATATTAACTGTTATTTTATAAGCCCTTGTTATCAGACTCTGATGATCTGGATGAGATGGAGAGACTAAGAAAAGAGTACATTGAGGCCTTAAGAGAGCTCAAGAAAATGCAGGTACCACCATGACACTGATTTTAAACTTTGTCACATGCTGGAATGTGTGACATGCATTTGAACGAGGCTCTCATTAATCCTATTTGTGAAAATGAGTGAGCTAACTCTAATGCTGACTCATATGAAGATCTCTCTTCTAACAGGATAAGCTGACAGAATCTGAGAGCCTTAATCATAAGATGCAGCAGGAACTGACAAAAGTTAAACAGGTACGCAACTCATTCTTACACACTGTAAGCAGAACACGTTTATTTTGATGCCCATATTAGCAGGTTACAACATTTAAACTGCATATGTGCGTAGCACAATGTAGCAAAAGCTTAACTGTCATCATGTAACACAATCATTTTGCATTGTCAGTCAAGCTCGAAGCAAGTTCTATATGCAGTGATTTTTTTTTTATAATTTCTAAATTTCACAATTTTTTATAATTATTGAGTCTCTGGATTCCAGAGAATTGAACTACAAGGGTTTTGTTATTGAATAAAACAAAACAAAACAAAACATAGGACTAGTTTGCAAAGGTTTTTTATATATTTAACAAATGATTTTGATTGACAGAATTGGCTCTTGAAGTTTTTCAGAATGGGAAGATCTAACATATGATATGAATACAGAAGCATGCAGGCTCAAACAGCACTTTTTATATACTATCTCACTAAATCCAGACCGTTGCTACAATTTTTGGTTTTGACTTCCACGTTGTAAGCTCAGAATTAGCCCGCTGTTGCTGTTAAAAGTGGTGTAAAACAGGGCTTTGACCTTAAGATTCCATTCCATCTTGTTTTTATTATTATTAATTGTTATTAGATTTTTACATTACTTTATTCCAATTGTCACCGTACCATGTTTTAGATATGCCACAGGGGGGAGCTCTGGGCACATGTGCCATTAAATTCTTAAAGGAGAGATGCAGGTGCTCTGTAGAGATAAATGCTGAAACTGCATTATTTTCTCAGCAGCACTATTCAGAACTCAAATGAAAAAATGAAAAATGCTATGAGCAATATCCAAAAATGTATTTTCAGCGTGTTGCGCTCACTACAGGAAGCTTGAAACACCCACATTAAGAACATCATGTGGGAGATGAAGTATGTAGGACATTGAGGGATGGCAGTCGGTGTTTGGAAATAGTTCTTTTCTATGAGTTATAAAGAAATGGGCTCCCACTAGCCCTTTGTGTTCTATCTCAGAGCCTCAGAAGTGCCTGTTATGTAAACCCAAATCAGCATCAGCATTCTATGCAAGATTAATTGGACTTTAATGGTTTTATTAGACTCTTACTAAGGCAGCAGAGCAGTACATTCTGATCATCCTGCTGCATATCAGTTAAACAAAATTGGCAGCGAAACTAGTCTATGCTAATGACATCTTCAAGATTACTTTTGCTCATGCTTGTGGTTTTTAATTTGAACAAACCACTAACATTAAGCACTGCTTGTGTGTGTTACGGGGATGAATGAAATTTTAAATTGCATTTTGCAAATGACACTTGCTTTGCTATTTTGTATTTAATGCAATGACATTCATACACTGTTTGTGGTCAGTATTTATTTATTAATTTTTTTTTTAAAGAAATGAATACTATTAAACGAAAACACATTAATTTGATCAAAAGTGACAATAAATGCATTTATAATGTTACAAAAGATATTTACTTCAAATAAATGCTGTTCTTTTGAACTTTATATTCATCAAAGAATCCTGGTATCATTGTGTCAAAATGTATCGTTGCTTCTTTTAATAAAATTAAATGTGTCGAGCACCAAATTAGAATGATTTCTGAACTGTAGGATCATGTGACACTGAAGATTGAAGTATTGACGGCTGAAAATTCATCTTTGCCATCACTAGAATAAATTACATTTATTATATGTAAAATATATTAAATTCAAAAAAAAAAAAAAATTTTTAAATTGTAATGTTATTTTTTAAATATTTACATTTTTACTGCATTTTCTATCAAATAAACACAGCCTTGGAGCAGACTTCTTGGAGCAGATTTTGAGACTTCTTTCAAAAATATTAAAAAATCTTTCTGACCCCAAACTTTAAATACTAAAATGGGCACAGACATGCACTGAAAGAGAGACCCGAGTCATATTTAGAGACCAGAATATCATAGAGACATATTGTTGAGCCCTTTTTGAGTTTTTTGACCATGTATCAACATGCCAAAAAGCATTTTGAACACCTTAGCAATCAGTTAGCAACACCTTCTCATCATAGTAGCAAGTTCTGGCCAGAAAAGCACAGCTCATATTTTCTTAGAAAATATAAAAGCTAGTTTGTATGTATGGTATATGGTGTGTGGTGAACTATTAGTGCCCTCATATCGACCTGCTGCTGGCGATAACGCTCCTCTCGCAAAAGCATTCAACCACAATTTCACTTGTGGTGGACCTTAAGAGATGTAAGAAGGAAAATGCAGTTATACTCGACACACTGAATGTTTGGTCAGCTGTATGAGGCCCTGTGTGGTTTCGATTGGTGTCAGGGTCAACGCAACTTCTGTTTCTCCTTCCCAAAGTGCTTTGCTCCAGTTTGTGGAGTCACAGCTGCTCCCTCCTGGAGCACTACAGAGGGCTCAGTTTGTCTCCAGTTCATCACATTGAAGTGCTAATAGATGTACTACACTCCCTGTGGTGTGAAACGAAGGCTTTTTAAAGCCCTGTATGTTTCTTTAAAGCTTCATTCTGTTTTGCTGAATCCTTTCTGCTCTCTTCACCCCCACCCACACTTTACCTTCTATATCTGCTGTTAGAGCAACAGGTTGGCTGATGGGCTTTTCAGCATCGAAGCAGTGGGCTTTTAAGCCTCCTCTCTTGTGAGAAATTTGTAGGCTACATCACCATCCACGCAGTGCACACCCGGCTGTATTACAGCAAAATTAAATGATTTTAATTATCAAAAGTGGAAGTAAAGAAATTTACTGTATAACTATTTCTAAAATAAGTGCTGTTCTTTTGAATTTTTATAAAACAAATAATCATGAAAAAAAAAAATATATATTTCGACAAAAATATTAAGCAGTACAGCTGTTACTTTAAATTAATATGTATTAATATTGCACAATATTTCTGAGTTACAAACTTTTGACTGGTAGTATATATATATATATATATATATATATATATATATATATATATATATATATATATATATATATATATATATAAAGCTGCTATATGTACTCCATGTGAACATAATTATTGTGCACTAATGCATCTTCTGTCTTTAGACTTTAAGGCTGAATACTAGCTTGCGTAGTTCATTAAATTCTTGTTATTTTTCTCCAGCCACCTCCTCTGTTTCTCAGGATTTCTGGGACAGAGTTATACAGTATGTGCTTTTGAATTCGACATTCTTTGACAATTACATTAATTGTAACCAATGCACGATCCTTATAATAAACTTCACATATTCTCCATTATACATGGACATTAAATGGACATAAGTGCTCATTTTTATGCCTCTCTGGTAAAGAGTTGATGTAAGATCCATCATGTCTATTTAATAAGTAAAGTTCTATCAGTGGCCAATTATCTGTACCCTTTTCATAAGTTATTCCTGGTATTTTGAAATAAGTGACAGTTACTAGTACTCACAATGAGTAAAATGTGTTTTCGAATTTTACTCAGAAAGATCCGCAGTAAGAAATTCACACAGTCGCTATCTAATTATAATAATGTTTTATTTTTTTATTTTTTTATTTTTTTATTGTGAACTACCACACATTGTGCATTCATTTATAGATCCTCACAGTGTGGTTTTCACACATTTCATGTAACCTGTCCATTAAGCGTGCTATCATACCCCGCAGCTTCGTAATTACAATGGCCTGATTACCTTTCTTTTATCTGATGTCTATTGAACGATGCCATGCTGATAAGTAGCCAATGCTGTTGTAGTTTTCATTAATGCCAAAACATCTTTCTATACCCTGTATTATGTAACAGCTTGTTTGACAGGTTTGTATCTGCCAAAACCCACCCTGTCTTTTCTCTCTAAAGCAGAAATGGACATAATGAAACTTGTTTGCACATGTCTTATTCCTTTAGCCTCTTTAAACTTAAAAGAAGCAGAGCTGTGCTTTGTCATGCTGCGAGTCTGGAGGTATTTCTTTTCAAGTGCACTGAGTTTGCAATGTTAAGGGGAAGAGCCCCTGAACATTGTAGCGTCCTACTGTACTTGCACTCTCAGCACTGCCGCTCTAAGTGGAACTCCGCTTTTGCAGGAAGCAAAATCTGCAGTGGAGGAGAGTCGATCCCTGTGGACCCGGATCCATTTGGCAGAGGCAGCTCAGAAACAGGCCCGGGGAATGGAGATAGACTACGAGGAGGTTATCCATCTCCTGGAGGCTGAGATAGCTGAAATGAAATCTCAGAAAACTGAGCAACCCAGCTGTGGAAAGGTATTCCACATTTGAGAGTTTTACACTAGCCTTCTCTTCTTATTCCCAATTCACATCCCCTGCACAGCCCCACTCCACGTTTTTCCTCTCTCGTGTACTATAGAAACTAGGTCACTGTTTGCTTTGTATTATTCAGTAACTGGGCTGATGTGCTGCGAAGACTTTAAAATGATCTTGCAGGGTGACGTGGGCTGATGAGGTTATTTTTGAAATCTCTGGCTAGTAACCTCGCGTGTCTCCAGGATAAACTTTATTTTCACAGCAATTTATGATTACGTAGGATAACAGGATCTTAATTATTGTTATGACTGCTTGTGGAAAAAATCATCACACACTGTGTAATAATTGCATTTCAGCACAACCACCTACAAAAATGATTCTAAAACATATGTATTGTATAAAACATTGATCTGATAACAGTAACACAGTTTACTATTTTTCAGTGGCACATTTCCAAATTTAGATTTTCTGACTGCATTATTAATTGCAAATTCATGTTAGACACAGTAAAAAAGTATTTTTTTCTTTACTAAAGCCATAAAGTAAACTTTACTACTCTCCTAATATTCACACAGGACGATCTGCAAGATCAGAAAAAAAGGATTTCTGTACTCGAATGCCAGCTACGAAAGAGTGAAACTGCAAAGAAGGGTTTTGAAGTCTCTACGGGTAAACTTCTACAGTTTGTGGAGGTGATGTATATTCACTTTCAATTAAATTTAACCAACTGCACATTAAATCATCACATCCTCATGTCTTAAAATAAGGTTGCATGAGGAAAATTGCTCATGCAGAATGACTCATTGTACTGTATAGGAATTTGCACTTCATATGGTGATATGTCAAAGACCATCCTTCTTGCCCAAATTTAGTAGAAAACCTGAGCCAAAAAAGAGTGCATGGAATGTTCTTCTCATGGCATCCATCAACTCGGGCTTATATGAAGTGGTCAAATCTACTCGCATCATCCCAAGAGTTCTTACAAACAAAGAAGTTAATTTTTTTTTAACTAATCATTCATATGGTTGACACAGAATCATTAGGCAGCTATTAAAAAATGAAAAATGAAAGAATGTGAAAAGAACATGACATCAATGTCAATGACAACAACTGTTTTTCCACTTACACCAGATGCCACAAATGAATTAGCACTCCATTGGACTGCATAAATCATACATTTGCCACAGAACTCGGGGACCTTTTTTTTTTCTTTCTTCCCAAATAAACCTGTGCACTGCATCTGTCCATTGCATAAGAATATAATGATATGTTCCAGAAGCCACTTTAGTCATACTGAATATGATTTGTATACAGCATTGCACCATGAATGGTTAATGTAGTGGACACTATGCATTGGATATTTGATTTTCATTACATTTTTACTCTTATGTGAATGCACTTATGTACCTATGTCCTATGTACTGTATGTCACTCGTAAAGTGCTGTTGTGAATAATTATAATTATTATTATAGATTTTAAATATTTAACTATACAAGTAGTAGTATAGCAGTGGTATTATTATTAGTAGTAATAATAATAATGTAAAACAATTTATTATTGTTATTATTATTATTATTATTATTGATTTTAAAAAATGTAACCGTCAAAGTAGTAGTAATGATAGTAATAATATTAATCATATAAAAATAATGTATTCATGTTATTAAAAATAAAATATCACCATGTTAATCTTTATGCAGCATTAAATCTTTCGACTATGGACTAATCTGATCACCTACATTTTAAAAACCCCACAGGCTGTCCAAGGCTTCCTGTCTGAAAACCAAAGCAGTTCAAGAGGCTATAGGTAAGATGATTATTCTCATACCCTCATCAGCCTTTTGTGAAGGCAGATCTAATGATTTGACTTAAATCTCATCTAATTTGAAGTATGACAGACAGTAATACTATACTTCGCTAGCAACAGGTGTTTAGAAAAGAATGAATAACAAACTAGATAAAAAAGTTCGTCAAGACAAACTTTAAGTTGGCTTGAGAAAGCTTGAACAGAAAGTTTGAAAAGTTTAGAAAGTTTGAAAAGTTTAAGAAGTTTAATAAAGCAAGTGACTAACATGTCATTAGCATGATTAACAAAGTTACTAGCATGTTTCTAGCATTATAAGCTAGCTACTAGCATGTTGCTAGCATAATTAGCAAGTTACTAGCATGTCGCTAGCATGTTTCTAGCATGATTAGCAAGTGACTAGCAAGTGACTAGCATGTTTTTAGCATGATTAGCGAGTGACTAGCATGTCACTAAGATGTTTTTAGCATGATTAGCGAGTGACTAGCAAGTCGCTAGCATGTTTTTAACATGATTAGCAAGTGACTAGCATGTCACTAGCATGTTTTTAGCATGTTTAGCGAGTGACTAACATGTCGCTAGCATGTTTCTAGCATGATTAGCAAGTGACTAGCATGTCACTAGCATGTTTCTAGCATGATTAGCAAGTGACTAGCATGTTGCTAGCATAATTAGCAAGTTACTAGCATGTCGTTAGCATGTTTTAGCATGATTAGCAAGTGAATAGCATGATTAGCAAGTTACTAGCATGTCGCTAGCATGTTTCTAGCATGATTAGCAAGTGACTAGCATGTCACTAGCATGTTTTTAGCATGATTAGCGAGTTACTAGCATGTCGCTAGCATGTTTTTAGCATGATTAGCAAGTGACTAGCATGATTAGCAAGTTACTAGCATGTCGCTAACATGTTTCTAGCATGATTAGCAAGTGACTAGCATGTCACTAGCATGTTTTTAGCATGATAAGCAAGTGACTAGCATGATTAGCAAGTTACTAGCATGTCGCTAGCATGTTTCTAGCATGATTAGCAAGTGACTAGCATGCCACTAGCATGTTTTTAGCATGATTAGCAAGTTACTAGCATGTCGCTAACATGTTTCTAGCATGATTAGCAAGTTACTAGCATGTCGCTAGCATGTTTCTAGCATGATTAGCAAGTGACTAGCATGATTAGCAAGTTACTACCATGTCGCTAGCATGTTTCTAGCATGATTAGCAAGTGACTAGCATGTCGCTAGCATGTTTTTAGCATGATTAGCAAGTGACTAGCATGATTAGCAAGTTACTAGCATGTCGCTAGCATGTTTCTAGCATGATTAGCAAGTGACTAGCATGTCACTAGCATGTTTTTAGCATGATTAGCGAGTTACTAGCATGTCACTAGCATGTTTTTAGCATGATTAGCGAGTTACTAGCATGTCGCTAGCATGTTTTTAGCATGATTAGCAAGTTACTAGCATGTCGCTAACATGTTTCTAGCATGATTAGCAAGTGACTAGCATGTCGCTAGCATGTTTTTTAGCATGATTAGCAAGTGACTAGCATGATTAGCAAGTTACTAGCATGTCGCTAGCATGTTTCTAGCATGATTAGCAAGTGACTAGCATGTCACTAGCATGTTTTTAGCATGATTAGCAAGTGACTAGCATGATTAGCAAGTTACTAGCATGTCGCTAGCATGTTTCTAGCATGATTAGCAAGTGACTAGCATGTCACTAGCATGTTTTTAGCATGATTAGCAAGTTACTAGCATGTCACTAGCATGTTTCTAGCATGATTAGCAAGTTACTAGCATGTCGCTAGCATGTTTTTGCATTATTAGCAAGTGACTAGCATGATTAGCAAGTTACTAGCATGTCGCTAACATGTTTCTAGCATGATTAGCAAGTGACTAGCATGTCGCTAGCATGTTTTTAGCATGATTAGCAAGTGACTAGCATGATTAGCAAGTTACTAGCATGTCGCTAGCATGTTTCTAGCATGATTAGCAAGTGACTAGCATGATGAGCAAGTTACTAGCATGTCACTAGCATGTTTTTAGCATTGATTAGCGAGTGACTTGCATGTCGCTAGCATGTTTTTAGCATGATTAGCAAGTTACTAGCATGTCGCTAGCATGTTTTTAGCATGATTAGCAAGTGACTAGCATGATTAGCAAGTTACTAGCATGTCGCTAGCATGTTTCTAGCATGATTAGCAAGTGACTAGCATGTCGCTAGCATGTTTCTAGCATGATTAGCATGTTACTAGCATGTCGCTAGCATTATTATCAAGTTACTAGCATGTTTCTAGCATGATTAGCAAGTTACTAGCATGTCGCTAGCATGTTTCTAGCATAATTAGCATGTTACTAGCATGTCACTAGCATGATTAGCAAGTGACTAGCATGTCGCTAGCATGATTAAGATAGATAGATAGATAGATAGATAGATAGATAGAAATAGTCAGATGATAGATAGATAGATAGATAGATAGATAGATAGATAGATAGAGTTAGATGACAGATAGAAAGATAGATAGATTAGAAATATTAGATAGATGAGTTTGAATGAGTTTAAATGGATTAGAAATAGTACATAGAAGCAAAGCTTGATAGAGTCTAATTGGCTTCAGTTTGTTTAGATTTGAATTTTGACAGTTGGAGCTTGGCTCATCTGAACATTCCGTCAATGAAAGTCTATGGGATTTTTATGAGTTTTAAAGTTCATTATTATGAAAATTGTACGTCCAATCAGTCTAAAAAGATATAGCAACTAACTTCAGATAAGTTTGAAGATCTGGGCTGAGTTTGGAGTCTGTAGAGTTAAAGCTCTAGGAGGAG
Organism: Cyprinus carpio; assembly: GCF_018340385.1. Lineage (NCBI taxonomy): Eukaryota > Metazoa > Chordata > Actinopteri > Cypriniformes > Cyprinidae > Cyprinus > Cyprinus carpio. Next base: position 17,332,116 of record NC_056583.1, read on the forward strand.
ATAGAGTTGATAATTTTAGTCTCAGAAGAATAATAATAATAACTAGATAAAAAAGTTCGTCAAGACAAACTTTAAGTTGGCTTGAGAAAGCCTGAACAGAAAGAATTAAAAAAATTAAAAACTTAAAAAGTTTAAGAAGTTTAATAAAGCAAGTGACTAGCATGTCATTAGCATGATTAGCAAAGTTACTAGCATGTTTCTAGCATGAAAAGCTAGTTACTAGCATTTGGCTAGCATAATTAGCAAGTTACTAGCATGTCGCTAGCATGTTTCTAGCATGATTAGCAATTGACTAGCATGTCAATAGCATGTTTTTAGCATGATTAGCAAGTGACTAGCATGTTTCTAGCATGATTAACGAGTGACTAGCATGTCACTAGCATGTTTCTAGCATGATTAGCGATTGACTAGCATGTCGCTAGTATGTTTTTAGCATGATTAGCGAGTGACTAGCATGTCGCTAGCATGTTTCTAGCATGATTAGCAAGTAACTAGCATGTCACTAGCATGATTAGCAAGTTGCTAGCATGTCGCTAGCATGTTTCTAGCATGATTAGCAAGTGACTAGCATGTCGCTAGCAAGTTTCTAGCATGATTAGCAAGTGACTAGCATGTCACTAGCATGTTTTTTAGCATGATTAGCAAGTGACTAGCATGTCGCTAGCATGTTTCTAGCATGATTAGCAAGTGACTAGCATGTCGCTAGCATGTTTCTAGCATGATTAGCAAGTGACTAGCATGTCACTAGCATGTTTTTAGCATGATTAGCAAGTGACTAGCATGTTCTTACCATGATTAGCGATTGACTAGCATGTCGCTACCATGATTAGCGATTGACTAGCATGTCGCTAGCATGTTTCTAGCATGATTAGCAAGTGACTAGCATGTTTTTAGCATGATTAACGATTGACTAGCATGTCGCTAGCATGATTAGCAAGTTACTAGCATGTCGCTAGCATGTTTCTAGCATGATTAGCAAGTGACTAGCATGTCGCTAGCATGTTTTAGCATAGCATGATTAGCATGTGACTAGCATGTTTCTAGCATGATTAGCAAGTGACTAGCATGTCACTAGCATGATTAGCAAGTTACTAGCATGTCGCTAGCATGTTTCTAGCATGATTAGCAAGTGACTAGCATGTCGCTAGCATGTTTCTAGCATGATTAGCAAGTGACTAGCATGTCGCTAGCATGTTTCTAGCATGATTAGCAAGTGACTAGCATGTCACTAGCATGTTTTTATCATGATTAGCGAGTGACTAGCATGTCGCTAGCATGTTTTCTAGCATGATTAGCAAGTGACTAGCATGTCACTAGCATGTTTTTTAGCATGATTAGCAAAGTGACTAGCATGTTTTTACCATGATTAGCGATTGACTAGCATGTCGCTACCATGATTAGCGATTGACTAGCATGTCGCTAGCATGTTTCTAGCATGATTAGCAAGTGACTAGCATGTCGCTAGCATGTGTTGTTACCATGATTAGCAAGTTAAAAACGTGACTAGCATGTTTCTAGCATGATTAGCAAGTGACTAGCATATCACTAGCATGTTTTTAGCATGATTAACATGTGACTAGCATGTTGTTACCATGATTAGCAAGTTACTAGCATGTCGCTAGCATGATTAGCAAGTGACTAGCATGTCGTTAGCATGATTCTAGCATGTTGTAAGCATGATTAGCAAGTGACTAGCATGTCGCTAGCATGATTAAGATAGATAAATAGAAATAGTCAGATGATAGATAGATAGATAGATAGATAGATAGATAGATAGATAGATAGATAGATAGATAGATTAGAAATATTAGAAATATTAGATACATGGGTTTGAATGAGTTTAAATGGATTAGAAATAGTACATAGAAGCGAAGCTTGATTGAGTCTAATGGGCTTCAGTTTGTTTAGATTTGAATTTTGACAGTTGGAGCTTGGCTCATCTGAACATTCCGTCAATGAAAGTCTATGGGATTTTTATGATTTTTAATCTTCATTTTTATGAAAACCATAAGTCTGATCAGTTAGAAAAGATATAGCAACTCGAGTCAGATCAGTCAGAAGATCTGGGCTGAGTTTGGAGTCTGTAGAGTTAAAGCTCTAGGAGGAGATAGAGTCAGAAATTTTAGTCTCAGAAAAAGAAGAATAACTAGATAAAAAAGTTCGTCAAGACAAACTTTAAGTTGGCTTGAGAAAGACTGAACAGAAAGTTTGAAAAGTTTAGAAAGTTTGAAAAGTTTAAAAAGTTTGAAAAAGTTTAGAAAGTTTGAAAAGTTTAGAAAGTTTGAAAAGTTTAAGAAGTTTAATAAAAAACAAGTGATTAGCATATTGCTAGCATGATAAGCTAGTTACTAGGATGTCATTAGCATGATTAGCAAAGTTACTAGCACTAGCATGTTTCTAGCACGATAAGCCAGTTACTAGCATTTTGCTAGCATGATTAGCAAGTTTCTAGCATGATTAGCAAATGACTAGCATGTCACTAGAATGTTTCTAGCATGATTAACAAGTGACTAGCATGTCTCTAGCATAATAAGCAAGTTACTAGCATGTCGCTAGCATGATTAGCGAGTGACTAGCATGTCGCTAGCATGTTTTTAGCATGATTAGCGAGTGACTAGCATTTCGCTAGCATGTTTCTAGCATGAATAGCAAGTGACTAGCATGTCGCTAGCATGTTTTTAGCATGATTAGCAAGTGATTAGCATGTCACTAGCATGTTTTTAGCATGATTAGCGAGTGACTAGCATGTCGCTAGCATGTTTTCTAGCATATTTAGCAAATGACTAGCATGTCACCAGCATGATCAGCACGTTACTAGCATGTCACTAAACATGTTTCTAGCATGATTAGCAAGTGACTAGCATGTTTGCTAACATGATTAGCAAGTTACTAGCATGTCACTAGCATGATTAGCAAGTTACTAGCATGTCGCTAGCATGTTTCTAGCATGATTAGCGAGTGACTAGCATGTCGCTAGCATGGTTTCTAGCATGATTAGCAAATGACTAGCATGTCGCTAGCATGTTTTTAGCATGATTAGTGAGTGACTAGCATTTTTTTAGCATGATTAGCGAGTGACTAGCATGTCGCTAGCATGTTTCTAGCATGATTAGCAAGTGACTAGCATGTCACCAGCATGATTAGCAAGTTACTAGCATGTCGCTAGCATGTTTTCTAGCATGATTAGCGAATGACTAGCATGTCGCTAGCATGTTTTTAGCATGATTAGCGAGGGACTAGCATGTAGCTAGCATGTTTTTAGCATGATTACCGAGTGACTAGCATGTCACTAGCTTATTTTTAGCATGATTAGCGATTGACTAGCATGTCGCTAGCATGTTTCTAGCATGATTAGCAAGTGACTAGCATGTCACTAGCATGGTTAGCAAGTTACTAGCATGTCGCTAGCTATGTTAGCGCTGAGCATGTTTCTAGCATGATTAGCAAGTGACTAGCATGTCGCTAGCATGTTTCTAGCATGATTAGCAAGTGACTAGCATGTCGCTAGCATGTTTTTAGCATGATTAGAAAGTGACTAGCATGTTTTTAGCATGATTAGCGATTGACTAGCATGTCGCTAGCATGTTTCTAGCATGATTAGCAAGTGACTAGCATGTCGCTAGCATGTTTCTAGCATGATTAGCAAGTGATTAGCATGTCACTAGCATGTTTTTAGCATGATTAGCGAGTGACTAGCATGTCGCTAGCATGTTTCTAGCATGATTAGCAAGTGACTAGCATGTCGCTAGCATGTTTTTAGCATGATTACCAAGTGACTAGCATGTTTTTAGCATGATTAGCGATTGACTAGCATGTCGCTAGCATGTTCCTAGCATGATTAGCAAGTGACTAGCATGGTCACTAGCATGATTAGCAAGTTACTAGCATGTCGCTAGCATGTTTCTAGCATGATTAGCATGTGACTAGCATGTTTCTAACATTTATTAGCATTGCTAGGATGCTAGATAGATAGATAGATAGATAGATAGATAGATAGATAGATAGATATAGATAGATAGATAGATAGATAGATAGATAGATAGATAGATAGATATAGTCAGATGATAGATAGATATAGTCAGATGATAGATAGATAGATAGATAGATAGATAGAAAAATAGATAGATAGATAGATAGATAGATAGATAGAAACAGTCTGATTGAGTCCAATGAGCTTCAGTGTGTTTAGATTTGAATTTTTGACAGTTGGAGTTTACGGAATGTTCAGGTGAGCAGAGGCTTTTCAATGCAAGTCTATGGGAGTTTTTATGATTTTTAATCTTCATTTTTATGAAAACCGTAAGTCCAATCAGTTTAAAAAGATATATAGCAACTCGAGTCAGATCAGTCTGAAGATCTGGGCTGAGTTTGGAGTCTGTAGAGTTAAAGCTCTAGGAGGAGTAGCAGTCAGAAATTTAGTCTCAGAAGAATAATAATAATAATCACTATAAGTTTAAGTACAATTTCAGTAAGTTGGCTCTCTCAAGCCAACTTAATAATAAGTTTAAATAGTAGATCAGTAAGTTGGCTTTCTCAAGCCAACTTAATAAGTTTAAATAGTAGATCAGTAAGTTGGCTTTCTCAAGCCAACTTAATTAATATCAAAGACTCTTTTCCTTTAGGGACCTTTATATAGTAAATAAAGTTTGCCTTTGATATTCTAGGAGGCTTTATATTCAGGGTGTTTAAATTGTAAATTTAGACTCAGAAGATTGAGTCTTCCGGCTTTATTTCTATTATAAGAGAGACTTTGTGGGCAAAAGACAGGGATAGCTAATGACTAGAGGCCAATACAACAGCTTGCTGTGGCAGTGATGTTGATTAGGCCCAATCAACATGGCCTCCTGCAGCCTGTCGCCCCTTGCTCAGCTAGCAGAGCACGTCTGGAGAGCCATTTTTCCCCTAATGATCATCTCCACCGACTGAAGAGGCCACTGTGTCTTTGTCTATTAAGGCTAGAAAATGTCCTCTTAAATCGAAATGAAGGCTGTTAGCAATTTGCAGCAAAATACGACTTTTCTTTTTGAGAGAGGGTGCATGATGACCAGCAACTGAGCTTAAAAGTCCCTCTACTCTACTGTACCTTGAATTCATCCAGTCATTGAAGGATAGTTCTTTACATGCTAAATATGAGTGTATTTGCAGTATTCTTATAACCTTTGTTTAAATTAATACTTTTATTCAGCAAGGAAACATGAAACTGAATACAAGTGACAGTAAAGATCTTTATGTTATTGCAAAAAAAAATAAAAAAAAATAAAAATATTTTAAATAAACATTGTAATTTTGAACTTTCTCTTTATTTAAGAAAAAGATCACAGTTTCTACAAAACAACAGTTTTAGACATTAAAGTCAGCTTATTAGAATGCTGAAGAATCAATTAACGTAAGTAACAAGACTGCAGTAGTGGAGCTGAAAATTCAGCTTTTCATCATAGGAAAAAAAAATACATTTTAATTATATTAAACTAGAAAATAGATATTTTGTACATTAATAATATTTCACAATATTACTGTTTTTACATTATTTTTGATCAAATAAATGCAGCCTTGGTGAGCATAAGAGATGTCTTTCAAAAGTTTTTTTTTTTTTTTTAATCTTTATGACCCCAAACTTTTGAGTAGAGGTGTAAATTCAAATAAAATAATTGTGTCATTAAATATCAGGATTGCTGATACATTATAATATTTTAAACAAAATATACCATATTATACTCTGTAATGGCATTGTACATAAATAAATTGCACATTAATAATATAATTCATAACCTTCTGTTTCTTATAACATTCTCATTCAGTTGCAGTTTTCAAGTAATTTCTTTTTAAAACCAGACTGTAGCAAATCTTAAATGTGTTTCAAACGCATGCAATGATTCAATCAGTCTGGACCAATTCATTTAAGTTTTCTGCTAATGACCCGAAAGTGTGGTAGTTTCATAATATGCTTTCATAACACTGGTTCATCCATGTCAGTGGGTCTGAATCCCCTTCCCCAAAAAATTCACCCTTTATTAGGAGTCACGCTGGGCTCTTCTTTCACGCCAGTCTGCCCAGCATGCTTTGTTCATTTCAGGTCAAAGGGAGTGCACTTTTCTACAGCTTTTATAACAAATCGTACAAGACTGACACAGTTTTCAGTGTTCAGTGGGTTGTTATTATTATTATTTTATTTTTTATTTTTTGAGAAAACAATTTAAAATAATATTAAATAAAATATCTTTATTAAATAAAAAGTTTAGTTAGGTTAAAGTTATGCTAGTTAGTTAAAAGTGTTTTAAATAAAGGATTGTGTGTTTTGTTTTTCAGTTCTCCCAGCAATCCAAAGTTGACTATTCTGTCTCAAACCGTGCCATCTCAAGGTGGGACGAAACCACCTTGGACAGCATCTACTCTTGCCGTGGAAGCTAAAGAACTAACTAATACTGTCAGAGGCATTCTAGAGCTCGACTGTAAGTATACATGCATGTTTTCTGCTTTGCCATGAAAATCAAACATCTACTTAGTTGCAACTGTCCTTTGTATCAGTTTGTCATGTTGACCCACTGTGTCATACAAAAATGTATCTTACATCACTAGCAATTTCAGCTGAACTGTACTGGATGAGATGTTATCATTCAAGGGGATGAATATTATAATATGTGTAATATTTTGTACATATTTTATATATATCTATAAAATATAACATATATTACTTTGGTTTACCCTAAGAACCACATTCAGTCTGCTCATTTAGCCATTGCTTGAACTCCTGACCCCATTCAGCTTTGTAAATCTTAGGAAAATATGTACTGTAGCTTACCTTCCAGCAACATTTGAACTTATACAAAAGCATCTAATCACCTGTAGATGTCAAAACATTGGCAATCTTTCCATGATCCCATCTCATCACGAGCCTCTTAAACTAGGCGTATTTAAACATTATAGCATCGTTATGACCAAGATACTGCTTGCTGTTCAAATTTATAGAACCTATTCAGATAGCATTTGTAATGGAATATCTTTATCTTTTTCACCAGACAGCCTAGTGATCTACATTTAAGTCGACTTAATAATGTGCTTGCTCATTGAATGTTTCATATCCTGTTTTTTCAATTACTTGTGATGTAAGCGTTTTACATCTTATATATTATTACTGAGAATGAGGCAAACCACCTTAATTGTGAAATCTAATCTAATTAGATGTGTATAGTGAATAAAATTAGGTCAGTCTCATAAGGAAACACAATACAAGGTGTATTTGATGGTAATACGAGCCTTTTAGATCTGATTCACCTCACTGCTGCTATCGTTGCCTGGAAACAAAGCTCCTAGAAAGCAACTGTCTTTGTCGCGATTGTCACATGCTATACAAAGACATATACCTTTAGAAATGGGTGCTCAGTGGAAAAACATGTAAAAATAGTCTTTTAAAATAGTATTAAATGTAAAAAAAAAAAATCTACAATGATTGTTCATGTCATCTTGTTTTGACTGAGAGTGTTTGCTAAACAAAAGAATACTATCTTGTTGGCCTAGTTAAATTTATCCGCTTTGTCAAAACATTACTGATAGCAATCCGTCCAAAGCGCAGCTCTGGAAACAAAAAATAACACCAACGCCTTTTCTTTTTCAGTACTTTTCCTATTTAACACAGGATGTCCAATACACCCTCATAAAACACAAACTGAGTCACTTAATCAATGTCAAGTATTAAAAAAACGACCTGATATGTAGATTGAATGAATAATAATATAGTCAGATAGTAATATTAGCTGAAGTATCCTGTTCTTTGTAGCTCTAGAAAGCATGTGGATCATATTCTTGGTTATAGACGGGCATGATTTTTCTTATATGTATAATAAGGAAACAGACAGTTCAGGGACACGCTGGAACCCAGATAATAGAGCATCTCTGACCTCCTCTTTTCTTGAAAACATGGTCTCATGGTCGACAATGGTTTCAGCCTAAAAGAATAGGGAAACGTGTCCCACTCACCTGGCAGCATGTGACCTCTCAGTGAGTGATGCTCACGTTTTGGCTGAATGCTTCCCTGCGGGGGAGGATGAGGCAGGCTTTGAGTTGCACATGGAGGGCCACCCTTATCACACCGATTGAAACCAGAGAGAGCAGCTCTAACCCAGCTTAGAGACAGGCAGTGCTTTCCACGTGATGGATGTTCTCCCAGCCATGTGACAGGCTGTGTACCGCTCTGTCTCATCAGTAAGACAGAGGGGGAGACATGCTTTGGAATAAGCATTTATGATAAAATGATTGGCCTTATTTATTCATTTAAAAGGTATGAAAACTCTGTCATTTAATCAAATTCAAGTTGTACTAATTTCTTCTGCAGAACACCAACAAAAGCCTTTGAATAGTGTAATCTTCTTTTGTGTTCTACAGAAATACAAGTTTGGAATGACATGAGGATGAGTAAATGATGACCGAACTTTCATACAGTCCCTTTAAGAGAGAACAGCAAATCAATTTTGAGAGAGTGTCTGCAGCTTATCCCAATTATATCTGATTTACTGAGGCGTAATTTGAGGCCACTGAAATTGTCTTTTCCCATATCATAGGGTTGATCTAATGAAATTATTCATTCTTGGTTACTAGAGCAAGGCCTTTAGATAACAAAGATCTGACTGAATTAAAGAGGCATGTGATGAGCTACTCTGAGTGTTACTGTGTCCCAAGGCTTAGGCAGTAATAGTTTGTGATCACTGTGGATACGTCAGAATGCTGAATACAAAAAACTGAATCCCCCGCAAAAAAATCACTAAGCTGTAGAATTTAAAGACTTGAGTTGATGGCCACTAAAAATAGAGATGAATGCAAGCTTTAGAAATTATTATGGAAATTATTATGAAATGAGCATTGAAATCACTTTTTTCTTAAGACTTCTTTAAAGAAAACAGCCAACAATTAGGTATGATACACCAAGGTTTAGGCACATTTCATACGAATGCCTAGTAATTTCCATTTTTGTGGTCAACCTAGGGCTATTACCAGGACTAACTGTTTTACAATAGAAACTACCAACAGAAATATCAACTGATGCAAAGTACACAACATTTTTTGTCAAATTTCACCATTTTGAATCCAGTATTTAGGCAGAATCATTTACATGATTTTTAATAACTGAATGTGACAAGATGAAACGTAACTGTTTTAATTTTCGACATATTAGGCATACAAATAAAAATATTGTTTGCAAATAGTTCCAACTGATTATTTAAAAACAAAATCACTGTTCTTTCTTTTTCTTTATTTCCTTAAATCAATTTAAATCTGATACATCAGATGTTGTTACTTACAAACATGAGGTTCAGAATTTTGTTCAGTGGTGTGATAAACATTTTCTTACCATTAACACAAAGAAAACAGTGGAGATTATGTTTGACCCCAAATCCATTGGAGACCACTCACCGGTGGTCATTAAAGATCAGAATACAGCCCAGGTGGACTCTTACAGATATATGTTCATTCACATTGATTATAAACTGACATGGAGTGTTCAGGTGGAAAATGTCTGTATTAGGTTCCTAGAGGTTAATAATTCTAATTATTCTAATAATTTATTGTAGTTTATGTATTAACTGTATATTGCAGGTAGGGTTGTGATGGTTTGTTGTATGTATTATATGTATGTCACTTGTATTTAAACAGCAGATATCGTATTGTATGTGTCCAATACAAATTTCCCTCGGGACAATAATGTTTATCTAATCTAATCTACTGTATATGAAATGTTTAAATATTAAAAAATAATAAATTTTCAAGATATGGCCAGTGCCAATGATAAATGGTTTGAAACCTTATTTGTTAGCCAAAATTTCTTCCTTACATTTTCCACTCATTTGTTCAAATGTAGACACACTATCATATTTCTGAACAGAAACCCATTATAAAGCCATGTCAGGACACTGAGTGTGCCAGCAGACTTACTGTCAATTGTACTTCCTGCACGTACAGAGGGAGTGTTAAGATCAAATTCTGTCAGGGTTTTGTTACCAGTATGGTGGCACGTAGTAATGAGATTCTAGCCTGTGCTATATTGAGCCTTCAGTAGTGTCTGTTTACATTCTGTTGGCTGACGTTCATTAATTACAACCTGCCACACATCTGTCCTCTCTCCAAAGCTGTGCATCAAAGAAAAAAAAGTGCATGTGGGGAATTGTGTACGTGTGTGTGCGGATGGAGTTTTTAAACCAAAATCCAAATCCATTGGAAGCAAACCTGATTTGCCACCATTTGATGCTTGTTATACTTTCACTGTACATTCCTTATTTTCTATGAAAATAGCTTTTCAGATCATGCAGATATGCCGGGACACTTAGCATATTCATTTATGACCCCATTTCATCCATTTGCCAGGAAATTCTCCCGGTCACCAGCCTTTCAGGATCAAAAGGATCGATGAGAAATGTTGCAATGGCGTTTTTTATTTTGGCTGCAGACTTCTCCAGTATCTTGTTTGTTGTCCTCATGTAGAGTAAATGTATCTGATATCGCTGCTGGGGTTTTTTTCATCCAGGTTTACCTTTTGGCTGGGGTGAGGCGTACACTGCGGATGGAGTGAAGTATTACGTAAAGTAAGCTATGAGACACTTCTAATACATTCATAAAAACCAGTTCCTTTGTTTCTGTAACAGTAACAGTTCTCATATTTTAAAGGGCACTTCATAAGTTGTTTGTGCAGCATGAGATAAACGGTTTTAGCTACAGTAAACATTCAACAGATACTATACTTTAAAAAGAACTGCACTTCTAAAACCAAATATTCTGAACAAAATAACACAAAATTGCAGATATTGCTTTTGTGCTTTGAAACCAGCAGAATTATCATATTGTTACTGACAAAATTGATGTAACCTCTTGATCTCTAGAGGTTACTCAATCTCATCTTCCCATGAGCATGTTCTTTCAGTTGCATATCGTTCAAAACAGTCCAGTTTAATATTGCAGACATCCATCACTCTTTTGAGAGTTTTGAAGTTACACGCAACACCACACCCATGAGTCCAGGGGTGCTCCTGTGGCTCGGTGGTAGAGCTTTGCGTTAGCAGTGCAAAAGGTCGTGGGTTTAATTTCCAGGGAACACATATACTGGTAAAAAAAAAAAAAAAATAACCTTGAATAAAAGAAATTCACAAATGATAAAATGTAAATGTCAGTGAGTCCAGCGTTCTCTATTACACTCAGTTAATGCTTTCAAATCAGCATATTAGAATGATTTCTGAAAAATTATGTATGGAGATTCTGAAAATAAGTTATGTGGACACCGAAGACTAGAATAATGGATGCTGAAAATTCAGCTTTGCAATCACAGGAATAAATTGCATTTTAAAATATATTAAAATGGAAAACAATTATTTTAAATTGTAAAAATATTTCACAATATTATTCTTCTCTTTCTTCTGTATTTTTTTAACAAATAAGTCCAGCTTTAGTGAGCAAAATACTTTTTAAAAGAACATTTAAAAAACCTTACTAACCCCAGACTGTTAGTGTTAGTGTACATCTTTTTTTAATTCCAAATGTTTTACATTTGAGGGTGTCTTTTATGGAATAAATCTTTCTTTTTCCTCCAGTCATGTAACTCAGACAACATCATGGACGCACCCTGTAATGAGATCTTTGGGTCTGTCAGAACCAGGAACAAATGACGAAACCCTGAACTCTCCAGAATCCACAGCCTAGACTGATTCCGAAGACTGTGCACTCTTCTCCGACTTTCTGTCAAACTGTTCGGTTAAAAAAGAAAAGAAAAGAAAAACAACCTAAACACGGCATATAAACATGAAGTGATATGTGCATTATAAAAAAAGTCAATCAAAAACTGATTTTGAACTGATATTGAAATAACTAGCAGATATTTCCCAAATACTCCTAAACTCTTTGATGGGTTGAGAACTCACATTTGAGTTTTCCCTGTTTTTGTGTCTGTCCACTGTTTTTCTGACATTTTAGGAATTTCCCCTCATGTTATACACTCACCTCTGTCTATTTTGTACCTTGAGAAAAACAATGGACAGGCCCAGTCTGTTTTCCGATTTTCAGAAAAAGTCCAAAATAATTGCACTTGTTTGAAGTCAAAGGCCATGGCCTCTTTGGTGAAGCAGGAACTTAGATGGACTGCTTCTGTGATGTTCATTCAATTTGGCTTGTGTTTGCTGCCACTTTGATCCACTTTCTGAAACTTTTCTTCACAGATTTGTTTGAACAGGAATTTGTTTACTTTCACAAACTTCCTCGAACCAGCTCTGAGAGTGAGACACTTCTTCAGTTCAGTTTAATTGTTCTCCATATGAGGACGCATTTTTAATTCTGCTGTTATCGTTATTTTTAGTGACGTTCATTATGCATAACTGTGAAAGTGTCTTCTCTTGCATGTGCAATTAGTTCTGCGCTTCCATTAGAAATGTGAGTTCAATATACCCTAAGCCTTATGTGTATAATTTCTTGGAAAATGATACGACACGGCACATTTGCTTTGTTGTGAATTCACTCTGCCTAACAGCGTAAAGTTAGCTTCAGAGATCTCTTTACGTAGATCATGAAGATATGTGTTTTTCCTGTAATGTGTGAATTCTTTTGTGGTTCTTTTAAAGATCAACTGATAAAAATCCATCCACATTTTTGCTTTTTTAAAGGAATATTAGCTGGGTCTATCTATTTCAGGCTGAGTGTGCACTTCACATGCACTTCACACCTTAGGCAAGAAATATTGATTTTTTTTTCTCCATAGCTAGTACTGTTATATATACACTGTAGATAAATCCATGAAATTCTAAATCATGTAAATGTCTATATGCTTGCAGCATTTGCATCTAATACAAAAAACAGTCCCTTCAAGAAAAAAAAAAAAAAAAAAAAAAAAAAACGTTTTTAATTAACTATAATTTTTTTATTTAGGTTTATTGAATGAAAACCACAAAACAAAATGTATTGGGAAAATGAAAACTTTCCAAGGACTTGCTGCAAATGTATTATAAAAAATTGCACCCATATTCCATAGAAAAGTAAAATAAACTATAAATAGCCAATAAATTGTGAGATCAAATAACCTTTTACATTTTTATCCCATGGTGAAAGCATGCTTCCATAATTAGCATTATAAATAATACTGAAAATTCATGTTCATTTCAACCAAAGTGTGTTGATATTATTGTCTTAAAATCATCATTATATACATCACATCATATATACATCACATTTTGTATGCCTCTCTTATTAAACACACCTGAAATCATCAGATCATCAGCTTATTAGGAGAAATAAACAGAAAAGAGAAACATATAAAATGTGCAGTGCTGTGGCTCTCCAGGTCCAGGATTGAAAACCACTGCAGTATATGATATTTTTGGACAGAATCATTCTCATCAAAATGTCCTCTAAAATAATAATTATTATTATTATTTCACTGATTTTAATTCTACTGAACTAGACAGTAACACACTGATATTAGCAGGTATGATCTATTCTGAAGCAGACCATATGACTTTCATTCACAAGTGAAAATATTGTCATTGTGGTAAGGATTTAGCAATTTGATTATGTCAGTCCAAGATTGTTAAGATGCATAAGAGCATAATTCAGGAATGAATAACCCAGACATCATTAGCAAGTTTTGGTACAACCTGTCCTATGGAAATTTCATAAGATGACATGATGAATTATAATGAACTATTCTAGAGAGCAGTTGCAGTTTCTGTTTAGGTCTGCTTACCTTTTAACTAGTTGCAGTCTGTTTCCAGTTTGTCAGACACATGTTACAACATGTGGTTTAGTTGTTCCAAATTAAAGGAGGAGCAGCCAGTCATGGCCTACTTTCCTGCAAAGCAACGTCACATCTGATTGCTTTAGCAACTGGTTGCCAAGGTAACAAAAAGAAGAAAGACAAGTTCTATAGGACTCTGATAGAAAAATCCATTTTCCTTTTCACGCTCAGGTTGGTGTATTTCGAAAATCACTCACATTTACTGGCCATTTATGTACACTAGTCTTTTCTCAATGTTTGTCTTCAATGGGTAACAATACATATGGATCAGCTTTGAACGGTAAAGTTTGTCACATGAAGGTACATTGAAAAGAAAACATGCACTATAAGTAATTTGCTCTCACTGCAATTTGCAAGAAATTACGGGGATGCAGCTCCAAAAAAAAAAAAAAAAAAAAAAAAAAAAAAAAAAAAAAAAAGTGTATTAGCAACAACAATTACGGGAACAGTTGAGTGCATACCATGGGTTTAAATCACTAGTGGGAGTTTTTCATTTTTCACATTTCAAAAGTGTTAACAGGGCGTTTATGCTTTGTTTATGAGCATCCTTGGAAACAGTAGGTCACACCCGTCTGTTCAGTTGATGCACCATCACCACCTATATAATGAGAATGATCATATATATTACATCTAGAATTGTATTATACAGGATGCTATAGGGTTAATAATACCTAACTTTTTGAGAGAAAAAAAAGCAGACTGTAGGCTACAGAATAACAAAAATATTGCAAAATCGTTTGAAAACACTTTTTTAAGCCTCCCTCCCTTGCATATTGATTTTAGCCTCCAAATGCTGACTGACTCACTGCCTACCTTTTCGAAATAACTTGATATACAATCATCCTCTCCAAATCCAGTTCAACATAAATGAAATGATGGTTGTAGTGTTAATGTTAATAAACACAATACATTCAAACATAAAGTAGGTCGTAACAACAACAATACAAATCACATTAATTAACATAATTATCAGCAAAATCAGAAAAAATTCTTTAAGAAAAGAAATATTCGACAATGCTCTTTAATACATGAACTATTCAGCAATGGCAGCACTAATTGTGTTTGATAACTTTATGCTTAAAATTCATTAAAAATCATTTCTCTTAAGTGCTCAAATGAACTCAAGCAGTCCTTGTTTTCGAGCTGTTCAGCATTAGCCACGCCCCTTTATTTGACTGTGAGCTTTTGATTTTTCTACCGCGTGTATGTGAATGTGAAGGGAACTTCACTTCTTCCAGTGGCAGTTACCAGCCTCCAGTCTTCAGATTTCTTCCTGGTAAATTAAAGCTATCAAATCTTCAATAAATATTTATCTGAAATTCATATTAAGTAGAGTTGATTTGCATGTACAGTCGTGGCCAAAAGTTTTGAGAATTACATAAATATTAGTTTTCAAAAAGTTTGCTGCTAAACTGCTTTTAGATCTTTGTTTCAGTTGTTTCTGTGATGTATTGAAATATAATTACAAGCACTTCATACGTTTTCAAAGGCTTTTATCGACAAGTACATGACATTTTATGCAAAGAGTCAGTATTTGCAGTGTTGGCCCTTCTTTTTCAGGACCTCTGCAATTCGACTGGGCGTGCTCTCAATCAACTTCTGGGCCAAATCCTGACTGATAGCACCATTCTTTCATAATAACTTCTTGGAGTTTGTCAGAATTAGTGGGTTTTTGTTGTTGTCCATCCCGCCTCTTGAGGATTGACCACAAGTCCCAATGGGATTAAGATCTGGGGAGTTTCCAGGCCATGGACCCAAAATTTCAACATTCTGGTACCCGAGCCACTTAGTTATCACTTTTGCCCTTATGGCACGGTGCTCCATCGTGCTGGAAAATGCATTGTTTTCTTTACCAAACTGTTGTTGGATTGTTGGAAGAAGTTGCTGTTGGAGAGTGTTTTGGTACCATTCTTTATTCATGGCTGTGTTTTTGGGCAGAATTGTGAGTGAGCCCACTCCCTTGATGAGAAGCAACCCCACAACATGAATGGTGTCAGGATGCTTTACTGTTGGCATGACACAGGACTGATGGTAGCGCTCACCTTTTCTTCTCCGGACAAGCCTTTTTCCATTGCCCCAAACAATCGGAAGGGGCTTCATTGGAGAATAGGACTTTGCCCCAGTCCTCAGCAGTCCCATTCACTATACTTTCTGCAGAAGATCAATCTGTCCCTGATGTTTTTTTTTGGAGAGAAGTGGCTTCTTTGCTGCCCTTCTTTCAGACCAGGCCATCTTCCAAAAGTCTACGCCTCACTGTGCGTGCAGATGCGCTCACACCTGCCTGCTGCCATTCCTGAGCAAGCGCTGCACTGGTGGCACTCCGATCCCGCAGCTGAAATCCTCTTTAGGAGACGATCCTGGTGCTTGCGGGACTTTCTTGGACGCCCTGAAGCCTTCTTTACAAGAATTGAACCTCTTTCCTGAAGTTCTTGATGACCTATAAATTGTTGATTTAGGTGCAATCTTAGTAACCACAATATTCTTGCCTGTGAGCCATTTTCATACAACGCAATGATGGCTGCACGCGTTTCTTTGCAGGTCACCATGGTTAACAATGGAAGAACAAAGATTTCAAGCATCACCCTCCTTTTAACATGTCAAGTCTGCCATTCTAACCCAATCAGCCTGACATAATGATCTCCAGCCTTGTGCTCGTCAACATTCTCACCTGAGTTAACAAGATGATTACTGAAATGATCTCAGCAGGTCCTTTAATGACAGCAATGAAATGCAGTGGAAAGGTTTTTTTGGGGATTAAGTTAATTTTCATGGCAAAGAAGGACTATGCAATTCATATGATCACTCTTCATAACATTCTGGAGTATATGCAAATTGCTATTATAAAAACTTAAGCAGCAACTTTTCCAATTTCCAATATTTATGTAATTCACAAAACTATACTCCACTACTCAAAGACTCAAAAAAGCACACTCCAAAAACGTCTTGCCAGATCTCTCAAGAAACATGAGCAACTTTAATCATCAAGCAATATTCAAAAAGAAATTTTCAAAAGCGACTTTTACCCATTGTTGTGACGTATTTCCAAGAGAAACCAAAAAAAAATAAATACTAAATGAGGAAAAATAGTGGGCATGGCTTTATTTTCCATCTAGCACCTGATTGGATCTAGAACCAAAAACGCACCTCCTTGCCATCTCTCCTTTCACGCGCTGTCAATGCTCGCAAACACACAGTCAGTTGGAGGGGCGTGGTTACGGATGCTAAGCAGACCATATGTCTATGAAGCAGACACCCAAACCGTCAAACCTACGTCATCAGGTAAGGTCCTCCAGTACAGAGGGGAGGGGCATTTTCAGATTTCGATTAAAGATTAAGAAGCCAAAAAATTTTTGTGTGTGGATTGACTTGCATGGATGAATTGTTCACCACAAAACGGTCAATTTAGGCAAACAAAGTAAATATGGTCAATTTTGATTTCAGTTGGACTTTAAGAACTTCCACTTGTGCAAAACAAATTAATGACAAATTTGTTCAAAAACATATTTTGTACAAAAACGTATTTAAACAGTTATTTAAATAATGTCATTATGCATCATAGACATTTCTAGCTTTTCATGAATATTGTAGGTCCCCCGCGAAAAAAGAGTCCCTATTTTCTTTCTTTTTTTGATACTGTTATGGATATACATTTGTCTTTATCTGTGGTACAAGAGTCATTCACAAGCTGTACTTGCAAATATAACTGCTTCATTGCTGACAAACTAGTTTTATTTCCTACAATGGATTTTTTGGAAAAATGGACAATGGATTTTTTTTTTTTTTTTTTTACATTGATTCATTTTGCAGACTTTTTATCCAAAGCAATATAAAACATGGAAAACATAATTATGATAGGAGGATATGGCAACACAATCTCTAAACTGCTAGCAAGTGGAGCGAAAGTATTCATCTAACTCCGCCTCTGACTGTTTGACGTCACATGCCTCAGTCTTGACACATGGTCATGATCATCACATTTCATACACACTCTCACACACACGCACTTCAACCACTTTCAAGCCCCTCCTATGCCGGTGCTGTAGAGCAGGGTCTATTCTCTAACACTTGCCGTTACTAGACGAATGAACGCTGTTCTTTATAGCCGTTTGTTTCATTTCAATATAATTTCAGTATAATTTGAATTATAATTATAATTCAGTATAATTCAAATAATTTCTGCACGGAATAAGAGAGATTATGTCCAGACAGCTCACAATGAATCCAGCTTTCCTACCTCCGCAAACTAACGGCGTTTTGAAGGCGCTCCTGGAAAAACCTCTAAAACTACCTTTACACCAAGATGAAGGTGATCAAACTTTTCATTTTGTTACGTTGCAGAGTATGGGGAATAATAATTTTTTTGTTATTTTTACTGTAAAGAGCTGTCATCTGATTCCTGCTGCAATCTACAGAATAAATAGCCATTTGTTTTTGCTGTTATGAATATTCTTTTAACTTTTTATTCGATCATGTTAAGTGTCTCATTAATGAATAGACTTCACTTAGAGATATTTGAGATTACAATTCTGAATAATAACTTTATAAACCACATTATTATTATTATTATTATTTTTTTCATTTTTGAATGCCATTAAAGACAGTGCTTAAAAATCAGTAAAACATAAACATTTGATTGAATAAAGTTTTAAGTTTTAACTTAAATGCACTACAAAAATAAATAAATAGGATAAAATAAAACGTATGTTTACATTTATTTATTTATTTTTAACAATTTGACTGTAAATAATGAAGAAATTTGTGTTGAAACTTAAAACTTTTAAAAAGTTAGTAAAATGATAAAATCATTGCAAAAAATTAAATGGATGCAAACTGGATTTCTTCACTCAAAATTGTAACCACTTTAAAAATCATGAAAAAATTAAACAAATAAAACCCTTTTAGCTATTCTAAAAAATTATAAAAATATTGAATTGTAATAGCTCACAACTTGATGTGTTAACTAATGGTAATATTCTTTCAGGGAAGGAGAGAGGGAAGGTGAAAAAGCTGGAGGAAGAAGGAAATGCTCCTCAGTCAGCTTTCTTAGGGCCAACGCTCTGGGATAAAACATTGTCTTATGATGGAGACTTTCTGATGGAGTATATGGACCTTGAGGAGTTTCTCTCTGAAAATGGCATCCCCTCCAGTCCTGCACAACATGACCAAAGCCTCCATCACCAGCAGCAGCAGCAGGCTTCAATGCCTCAGGGCCCCATCTCAGTCATGGACCTCAGCAGCCGGGCCGTGACCTCCATCAGTACGGGGATGGTTCCTCAGAACTGCCTCCACAGCCCGGGCAGACCAGGTACAAATGCTTCTGTGTCCCACAGTGTCAATTCTAGACCCTACTGTTGCCCATTCTGCTCCATAGATTAAAAAAGACCCTTGGAAAAGATGTTAAGATGGGTCAGATGTCACTGTGTAAATATGACAGTGTGTGGGTGGTAAATGGGAAACAGAGTATGTATTTTAGTTTAGTGAGAGTGTGTTGGAGTTTGGGGTATAGCTTTCCTCTGTATGGCTGCTTTGTTCCTATTCTTTGACACATTGTTTTGTTCTACTTTAATATAAAAAGTTGCATACAGTATAAGCCAGTCTGAGAATTTCAAGTAGCTGGAATGAATTATATGATAAAATACAGATGGTATCATCTCATAATAATAATAATAATAACATCCACATAAATTCTCTGGGTGCTTGTCTGATGACAAGTAAGACTATACAATTTTCTTGTTTTCTGATACATTCAAAAATAAGTAGTCAAGTGTAAAAACTGCTCAATTTTCCCACCCAAGCCTTAGAGTTCATTTGTGAATGGAAATCTCAGACTAGCCTATGACAAGCTATTTTCCTCTGACTAAAATTTGCTCTTTTCCTTGACTGAGTATTTGTGTGCAATATCTATTTATTTATTTTTTATGGAAAACTAAATGAAGTTTTGGAAATTTGTTGATTTCTTGTTCAGTTAGGTCTTTCAAACTAATTTTAAAATCAATTTTGTTAATTTATCAAAGTAAATATGTAAATGATGAATGATAGTAATTAAATTCTGGTAACCAAAAATCTTTAACTGATTACAACAACATAAAATTTTCTAGATGTTTTAATCAATACTTCTGCTAAAATAGACACAGGATAAAAATATGAAGTGCTTTCAAGAAACTCTGGAGTTTTTATATTGATACTAAAACATAGAAGGACTGTGATACTTTATATGTTTGATGTTAATGATTTTCTGAATTTACATGAAATGTATGCACAAATAGACAGTACTGACAGTACTTTTTATTTGCGCTTTTTTTTATTAATGTCTGGTGCACCACCTGGTGGAATGAAATGCTCATGACAGCTGTTTCACCATCTGTTACAATACACAATACATGACCACTGAATTACACTTACACCATGGAGTCAGCAATAAATAGATTGTTTTTCTTCTCATAGTTTTGCCTCCATCACGTAACACACCAAGTCCAGTAGACCCAGAGGCCATTCAGATACCAGTGAGCTACGAGCCCGATCCAGCAGACCTCGCTCTGTCCAGCGTGCCGGGCCAGGAGGTTTTCGACCCACGTAAACACAAGTTCTCTGAAGAGGAGCTGAAACCTCAGCCTATGATCAAGAAAGCACGCAAAATCTACATTCCTGATGATATGAAGGTAACTTGGGTCTAGTTATTCAGCCCCTGACAGAGTATTTTTGGTCACCCATTTCTCCCTTTCACCATTGACCAGCTGGGCAACAGGTTCTTGCTTAGAAGCTTATGTCCGTTCATTCATCCTTCGGCGGCCTGGCCCACGTGATCTTCCTTTTCCCTGGTATCGCTCCAGTTCTGCTGGGTTTAGGATTAAAGGATTTGCCATTTTTAATTTGTTCAAATAGAAGTGAATCCCTACCCAGCTTTGCAGGGTAGTAAATTGCTCAAAGCTGATTGCACGGCAGCGAATGCGTGAGAAAACTTGTCATCTCAATGATGGTTGGTTTTCTCTCGTGCTTGTCCTGCCAATCATAAATATGGTATCATTTGTAATAATCCTCTGTTCTTGTAAATCTTAATTAGTTGTGTAGAAACTATCAAACTTGTAAGGCCTGACATATGAAATAATAGTGAAAAAAAAAAAAAAAAAAAAAATATATATATATATATATAATAGCAGAATATAGACGAGCTATTTATGTTAAGCTGTTTATGTTTATGTTAAGCATCATATTTGATTTGTCAGGCTTTTATGGCTCAAATAGTATGGTATAGCAGAATATAGAGCTTATGATTAAGGAAGAAAAAAGCCTTTGGTCACATTTTAAGATGATTTTAGTAGTGAAACACACAATAAAAAAAAAAAATATACATATAAAAAAAAAATAAAAAAAAAATTATTTACAACATTAAAAAATAAAGTATAAAAAATTAAATAAAAATTTCACGTAAAAAGTACTTCAGTACACAACTATGAAACAATTACAACTATGAAAAATCACTATATTACTAAAAACCACAATACTGACATTTTTACAAAATGACTATAAAACTAAGGAAAAGGTTTGTTGATAATCATGTTGATAATTTAGAGTTTTTTTTTTTTGTGCATCATATGATACAGTAGGCTTTATCACTTCCCAACACAATCAATCAAAAAACACTAAATAATCAGAGTGATCATGGCATAATGTAACAAGGTGCTCTGGTCTCTTCCCCACCCCTTTATTCTGCATATTTTGAGCAGAATGAAAAATACTGGGCACGGCGCAGAAAGAACAACATGGCCGCAAAGAGGTCACGGGACGCTCGACGCCTAAAGGAGAATCAGATTGCCATCCGGGCTGGTTTCCTGGAGAAAGAGAATGCGGCTCTCCGACTGGAAGTTGCCGACCTACGGAGAGAGCTGGGCCGGTGTAAAAATGTTTTAACAGAGTATGAAGCTCAACACGACCCTCTGTGAGACCACCCGGGTGCTCCTCAAGTTCCCCCACCAGTACCCTTCTAATTCGAAGGACAATATTCTTGGGTTAAAGTCCACTGGGCCTGTTTTCCAGCCAGCCCTCACCTCAGTCTGTTCTTGACACCTTATGAGGCAGAAACATTACATTGTGTGGTTACTTTAGAGATCTACCCACTGTCTTTCTCTATTTGTTATCGCAAACAAAGCCATCGTTGTTTGCCGATCATGTTTCTTATTATTTTACTGTGTTGTAGCATTTGTCCACAAATGTATGCCTTGATTTGTTGTAATTTAGCAGTTAAATCTGAGCTAGTGGATCTTCTGCTGTTCCACTACAGACACCCATTGCGTTGTGTATGAGAGAGGTGCATGTGCATAGCTGCTTGGGGCACATACATGTTTTGTGTCTCCGTAAAGACAATATTCTCACAGACAGAATAGAATGTAGCAGGATTTGAGAGTTTGAATTCGTAAAATAATTCTATATGACCATAATTAATAAATATCTGTATATCCTTGGAGACAATCAAGTTGTTTATATTCCAAAGCGTAATGAAATAAAGATGTCAGCTACTAGAAATCTGTGCCACATAGAGCATGATTGAAATTGGCTGTTTCTTTATTATGAACCAGTAGTTTTTTGTCTGTAAATGACTTTCATTTCAGTGAATATGAAAGATATACTGTATGTCTATGCTGATTTGAGAGTTCAGTTAAAAAGTCCACACCCAATCCCTTTAAATCCTGTGAAGCTAATTTAGTTTAGGTAGAACTGATTCCATCAGATTCAGCACAGAGCGTCATTTATTCTGCATTAGCATGCTTTTGAGTTCAAACTGTGATCAAGGAAAGCATTTTGAACAAGGTCTCAGTGCCCTTATTGTTGACACAAAGAGTGCTATTTAGAGTATATCGATACAGATATGTTGCCTTTTGTTGGTCAGTTGTGAAATGAATGTAGTGAAGTGTATTTTATGTCTATCATTCTTTACTACAGACCAAATAATATGAAATACAATAAGGTTATATTGTCATATTACAATTAAATGTTTTTACAAAGATATTTTTGCTTTTGTACAGTATTTTCATATGAATTTCTGAATATATATCTATGTAATTTGATGTATACTGTATATTTATAGGCTTCAAACTCTATGGAATAAAGGTCTGAATTCTACAGGTAACTGTACAGTATATGGGCATTAATATAATTAGAGTTAATTAATACATTTAGTAACATGAACTTTACATGCGATCGTAGTTTCTTTACCTTTTCTTACACAGGCACTTTAGTATTATGTGCATCAGTATCACAACTTTTTTTTTTTCATGTTTCTTTTGTTTTTAAATTATATTGTCAATATTTTTAATGTATTGGTTGTGATGTACGATCATGAAATATGGTATTATTTGCCAAACTTGGTAAAAGAACACTATCCTTGGCCACATAGAATGTTGTCAATCATTGTATATTTCAACAAACAAGATGTCTTTTATATTAAATATATTAAAATACAGCATGTTTAAATTTTAACATTCTTTCTTCAGATGATTATTTGACTTAAATATTTGCAATATGTTGTCTGTTGTGGTCCTTTTTGGTTCCCTTTTCCGGTTTCACTGCTCTTAATGAAAATAAAAAGCTTTTGAAAAGCAGATATTTGGTGATGTTTTGTGTTTAATGAGTGAAATATTAATGTGCTGTATTATAAATATTTCAAGTCTTTCTTTCAAGATTTCACAAAGGTTTAATTTGCACTATGAGCTCATTAAGGGCCAAATAATTGTAAGAAACTTCTTGTGATTTGATACTCTGTGTATGTTGGAAGATTGAAAAATTATAGCTGTTATTCCCAAATATATCAGCAGAGACCACTGTCTATCCAAAAATGCTTGTTTGTGTCTCTAAATAGTTGTCAATGCACCACAAACACACACACACACACACACACACACACACACACACACACACACACACACACACAAATACATTCTTATTCCTCTTTATACACGTCTTTAAAATTACAGGCGTTATCAATGTCATTATTCAACAACAAATGTATCAGTGTTGGAGATATATATTAAAAAGGATTATTTGATATTACTGCCTGTCCAGTCCATTGTAGAGGCATGGGGAGGAAAAAAAAACATTGAAAATTTTATGTGACCTTGCAATGTCTTTCTTAAATATGTATAAAAATAATTAAATAATAGTTTAAATATAATATTTAATATTTTTAACGAATGTTGAATATATTTTATCATAATTATATATATATATATATCTATATATATATTATATATATATATATATATATACACTGTATAATATTTCAATGTTTAGATGTTATTATTATTGTTTTAATAATAATAATATATTTACAGTTATTTTTTTAATTAAATATGATAAATATTATAATAATAATAATAATATTATTTATATACATATATAATAAAGACATTGCAAGTTAACATTGTCTATATATATATATAGTATATATACATATATATACTGTATATGTATATGTATATATATGTAGGTGTAATAATAATACACAAAGTAGGCCACATATAGAAACTTTTCATTAATTCCAAAAAATATTTTGTTAAGCAGTACATCCCTTTGACGTGCACGCAAACAGTCATGCTCTCTCTCTAAAGCTTTAGCATGCTGTAAAATGGGCTTCATGTCAACAGCATGACAGTCAATGACATGTGTTCAGAGCAGACCTCCAGTACGTGCTGCTTCTGGGTGTGGCCTAACCGACCTCTTACTCGAGACAAACACATATGACTTCCTGTGGGATTATGTGGCATTTATCAAATAGACTGGGAGTTATATAAAGCCATTTGTAAATGCAGAGGGAGCAGATTGGGATCTAACATTAATCCCAGCCTGCGTTCAGCCTGGCTGCAATCCATCTGAAAGAAAGGACAGGCAACAGGAATTACAAACCTTACACTGGTCACATCCTCATCCTCAACTGTCCATACCCTTGCTTGCCCTCTCCAGCTCAGGATAAATGACCCTGATCAATTGAGGGCCAGTGATCAATTTTAGCCACATGCAACTGGTATGTAGACCTATTTTCTCTGTAAATTCAGTTAGGAATTATTAAAAATTATTCAGGATTTACTCAGATTCAGGAGCAGTTGGTTTTTAGCACAGCTCTTACCATACTGATAAACAAGGAAGGCAGCTTGTTTCAGTCATGGGATAAAAACAATAAAAAAGGTTATTGTGACTTTTTATCTCGCAATTCTGAGAAGAAAAGTCTGCATTGTGAGATGCAAACTCAGACTTCCTAGGAAAAATGTGAAAACAATGCAAGTTAACCTCTCTGAATTTTGACTTTTTTCTCGGAATTCTGAGTCTAAATTTTGAGATATAAAGTCACAATTACTTTTTTTTTAATATGTGGCGGAAAAAAGCTGCCATAGACACAAACAACAAAAGAATGATTAAGTCTGATTAGAAAAATTAATTTGCTTTTATTCAGAAATCTTTCTGTTGAGGATACAGTTCTCTGAATGTTATATTAGTGTGAACAGGAATTAAATCTCATCACTTTTTTTACCACATGATTGTCAAACAAAAGCTATTTGCTGAAAAATCGTAATTAATTTACTGTAGCGCAATTATTTTTCCATAAAATAACATCTATTGTTATATGTTCATAAATATTGCATTTTAGATGATGTAGCTCAGCTGCTCAACAGCATAGCGCTAGCAAAGCCAGTGTCATGGGTTTGATTCCTGGGGATAACGATCCACATAAAGCCTACTTGCAAAATATATACACAGAATGCAAAGTAAGCTGCTTTGGAAAAAAACAAAAATGCAATACATAAATATAGATGTTTTACATCTGATTACATTGCTAATAGTTGCATTTAACCAGTGGTTTGATCAATTCGACTGAATTAGAATTTCCTATGATGAGGAATGAGACAATATTATTATATTATTGTAAATATATTCTTTACAATTTTCCTGTATGTTTACACATTTACAAACACACACATTCAAACTTCACAACGAACACATTCAAAATTTATAACTTATATACTTAGTGTTGTACACTACTTGGGCAACATTCATGCCTTTGACAAACCTGTATAATCACGTCATTTCTAAAGCAGAGTATATTATGACTGTACACGTGTCCAGACATTAGCTCTGTTCAGGTACACACTTGTGTCTTCTGCTGGCCTCTATCCAGTGTCCAGAGGATAAAATAACTCCAGTTTCATGATGAAATTGTCCACAATAAACTAATGAATGCAGATAGAAGCTCTGAAATAGAGAAGAGACCATTAAAGACTGCTTTATTGACTGCGCCTCCAGTGGCAAATGATGTTTGGTGTATTATCAGTTAATGTCAGAGGGTCATGTTACGCAATTCTAATGGTGAATGCTATCTCTTTAAAAATGTGGTAAATGGAGATCAAAAGAATAACTATTGCAAATATATCATATAAGAAAAAAAAAAAAAAAAACATTGATGTTTCACTTGATTTTGTTTTTGACGGTATGTTATGGTAACATAAAACTAGGTTCTAGACAAAAATGTAAGTCAGAAACAGCCCAGATAGATATCATCAATGGCAGATGTGCTAAAACTGTATATTTAACAGAATATAACTAACGAAATGAGACTCTCATTTTAGAGTCTTAGGGTTTGTTGGGTTATCTTTAATGGGTTTATTTAATCATAAAACTATTATCTGAGGGGGAAAAAACTATCACTGTCCCTTATTAAAATGTAGCAAATTTATCTTTTTGATAAAAAAGGCAAAATATCTTGCAATCAAAATACTGCAGATATGATACATATGTAGTCTGTCAAACTGATCATATAGTTTATAAAATATAACATAAAATGATGGCTGCCACTTTTATAGAGCCTACAAGATACATTCAAACCAACAAAAAGTGATTTGAAGCACCTATATTTGCACACAAAAGAGCAAATTATGTGTAGTAAGTAACTTTTAAATTAAGTCAATCCTGCTCTTAGTATTAAATCAAAATCATGTCATGAGCTAAAGCTGCGACATTTGACCAACGAAAGAGGAATAGATGCAAAATGACCATAAAAAACAACTCTTCTTTTGCATTTCACCATTTAAGTAACTTGAATTAAACTTTACACAATACTGTATTTATATAAGCTATCTTATCTGGATAAAGTAAAGACCATAGTGCGTAAAACATTCCGGTCACTACAGCCATTTTGGTTTGTATGTTTACTCGGATGATGATGCAATACAGTCACTTGATGTTGCTGCAGTTAATCTCTGTGCTACCAAATACCCTCTTCCTCTTAATGGTCATAAATTCTTAAGAATTCAGCATGTCATCCACTTTTTTCTACCTGGAAAAGAAATGTGTCTGTGAAAATGGTGTTGGAGAGTGGCTTACTTTTAATATTATTTAATCTTTTTGTCACTCCTGTAGTGTAATTTACATGATCCCAAAAGTACTTATTGCAATATTAAATACATCAATAATATAATACATATTATCGCAATAAATATACATAAAAATATATACATATATACATAATTTTAAATACACATGTAATGTTAAATAAATGTTTTTTTAAATTAATAATTTATTAAAATGTTAAGCATTTAAATAAATCACTCATCATTTCAATACAATTCTTGATGTTTTATGGGTTTATAAAAAGCATTATCCTGTTTGTCATTATTAGAGCTGCACAAAATAACAGATCTATAAAGAGTTTTTTTTTTAAACAAACAATACTGAATAATATCAATATACAAAATATTTTTTGCTTTTCCCATTATCAATAATGAAAACAATTTCTCGTTGTAAGTCTTGTGTCAAAATTGTACAAATGACATCACCTTGGATAAACATGAGTAACAATAAATAGCATTAAAAGGGTCATATATTCAGGTCAGTGAGAAGTATTTGTACTGTATCTTACCTGTTTCAGCTCAAATTAGGTTCAACTTTCTACATTTATTAACTTCAAGAAGACTGAATATGTGTTCGAAAGGGGAAAACGAGAGAAGGTCACTCATCAGCAGACTGTTGATGGGTCAGACCACAGCTCTCCTCTTCTCCTCAATATAAGGGGTCAGAGGCGCGAAATTGGAGGCAGCTGTGTTGTTCTGCTCATTATAACGTGACGAGGCCGGGGAGTTTTGCATCACCACGAGCCGGATTGGAGACTGCTGCTGGGGGGCAGGGGGCTCGGAAACATCCTCCTTGGAAGGGTCTTTGCCACGGCAGTCGTACAGGATACAAGAGATGAGAAAGACCAGAAGCAGGATGATGTAGCTGGCGATGAGGATGATGAGGTTTAGAGTGACTGGATCAATCTCCAGGTAAAACTCCATGAGACCCATGGTGAAGCTGCATCCCTGACTCCGAGCTCTGAGAGAAATGTGGGCACCATGGACTCCCGCGGGCTCTTCAGCAAAGCTTGCAGTAGAAGGGATATCCTGGCGAGCACCAGCAGGGCCCTGTTGCAGAAATCAGAGTGGAGATTTCTCTCTGCCGTTCAAAGACTTTAATCCCACCCCTTCTACTCCACCAACCTTGAATGCCTGCAGCCAATGATTAAAAGCTGCTCACTTTAATAGCTTAAGCTGCCATTTTATTTTGCCAACTGCACATTGCGCGATGGATTTGGCAAAATTATGAAGAGGCAGTAAAAGGGTGGAGTAAAATTTTTAGCATGTCCCACCTCGTGTCCTTTTGCCAGGAGCACATCAATGTGGGATTTCACTAAGTATTG
This sequence comes from Cyprinus carpio, assembly GCF_018340385.1. Classification (NCBI taxonomy): domain Eukaryota; kingdom Metazoa; phylum Chordata; class Actinopteri; order Cypriniformes; family Cyprinidae; genus Cyprinus; species Cyprinus carpio. Next base: position 17,360,591 of record NC_056583.1, read on the forward strand.
TGTAATGAACGACTTTTATTTATGTCATTATTAATGGACCATGACATAACACTCAATACAAAAAGCAGAATCCATGTATTTTGGGAACATGTAATATGCATTTCCCCCATGCCCATTATTTTGCATTCATAATATAATATAATATATGTGTGTGTGTGTGTGTGTGTGTGTGTGTGTGTGTGTGTGTGTGTGTGTGTGTGTGTGTGTGTGTGTGTGTGTCTGTGTGTGTGTGTGTGTGTGTCTGTGTGTGTGTGTATACACACACACACACAAACACACACATATAATAATGATTCATTGTATTTAAAGCATAAAATGAGTTTTTGAGACAGTGATTATTAAAATTGGCATGTTATCTCATTAATGGACTGTGACAGAACACCTAAGACAAAAGCACATGTAATGTTGTTTTTGAAGGTAATTTGGTAAAATATAACGTGTGTGTGTGTGTGTGTGTGTGTGTATGTGTGTGTGTGTGTGTGTGTGTGTGTGTGTGTGTGTGTGTGTGTGTGTGTGTGTGTGTGTGTGTGTGTGTGTGTGTGTGTGTGTGTGTGTTTATATATATACAAATTATCATTTGCCATTAATAATTTCAGTAAAATTCTGGATACATTTTTTATGGATTTATACAAAGAATTATTCTGTTTGTCATTATTAGAGTTTCATCACCAAAACAACAGCAACAGAAAACAATTATTTGCATTAATAATTATAAATAATTATTTATTATTGACATAATATAAGGCATACTAAGTGTGTCTAGGGACAGACTCAGATTTAAAGCTGCTTTTGGAGGTATTTTAAATGTTGCATTTTGCACTCATAATTTTTCTAGATTAAGTTTTTTATGGATTTATATAAAAAATGTTTGTTTAATCATAATAAAATATTTTGATATTGTATATGATCATTAAATGTAGCCATAACATAAGAGTTTTTGTTGTTATGTTGTCGTTTTTAATGGAGACATAGCACTGAAGCCAAAACACAGATTTAAGGTTATGTGTGTAGGAAAAATCTTTTTAACATGATATTTATGCATGTTTAGAATATTTCAAACATTTTATGGTTATATATATTTTGTGTGTGTGTGTGTGTGTGTGTGTGTGTGTGTGTGTGTGTGTGTGTGTGTGTGTGTGTGTGTGTGTGTGTGTGTGTGTGTGTGTTAAATACTGCAATAATGTAAGTATAATGAATTTTAAGCCAAAGTACAGTACACTACAAAAGTGAGAAAAAAATATTAAGCAATATTACAAACATGTCATTTTAACAGGTATTAGGAATTAAATATAAAACTGAAATGTGATATTTAAAGGTAAACCATGGATACGCTTTTGTTCATGCTGTTTTTGTTAATGGAGGAGAAAGACAAAATAAAATGCTTTTTCTTAATCTGGGGTTGCAACATTTGTCTATTCATGTCTTGATCTGTCCATCAGCATCTATTACAGTTTACAGCTGTGCAGTGAACACTAGCACATACTGTACCACCTGCCCAAAGTTTTATGGTTTGACAAGGATTATAGTGTAAAGGTACCAGATGGACTAAATAAATAACTGAGATCTTAAAAAGAAGGTCACAGATGGGGGCCATGCAAAGCATACGTGACACAGAGCATAATCTGTTTAGAATCTGAATGAATGTGCTGCTCTGGTTTTTATGTGATTTGAAGTCACCAACATTTCCATTCAAAGTAGATTGTTTTAACCTCAAATGTCATGCACATTGTACAGTTTAATCAAAACCTTGGTATTTTATTATGCAAATATGTGATCTGGGTCAGTCTGATTCTCTAGAAACTCTAAATACTGCTGGTTCATTGAAAAAACCCAACACTGAACAAACTTATGCATTGTGCATGCTTTTCACTTAAAAAAAGCTAAATGTTTTGAAAAAAAAAGTTATTCTACTAAATTGATTTAGAATGACAAATTAATTCAAATGAATACATTTTCAGTAACATATTCAAAACATATTTTAATCAAAACTATTCCTCAAACTCTCTACTAAGTCAGTCTGACTCTCCCATGCTTTGTCCATTTTTCTTCTCTTTCTGCATCTTCTGCATATTACACTGAAGCCCAAAAGCAACAGTCCACTGGTCAGGAGCAGAAGTCCCAGAATGGAGATGGTTGATCCATGGGTGCTGTAGCTGTAGGCCACTGCTGTAACTGCAATGCCAATGATCAGGAGAACAACACCGAATGGAAGAGTGCAGCGAGAGCAGGACCCCTCCGCTCCTCCAGTGGCTGTGGCCAGCTCTGCTCCATTAACCAGGGCTAAACCCTTCAGCACAGAATGATCAGTCCCAGTGCTCATGGTCCAGTGAAAGTTGCAGGGAAGGACCCCTCTTTACAACAATGCGACTGCCAGCATCAGGGCTGTGTGGCCAATATCTTTTTGGTATTATTTATTATATTTGCAATAAAAATAATGCTATATATTATTGCTAGTTCCTATATTAAGATAAACAATAAAAATAATGCTATATATTATTGCTAGTTCCTATATTAAGATAAACCAATAACCAATTTTCCCCCAAAACATCAATAAACTATATCCAAAGCACTTCTTCCAAGCAATGTTCCCTCTAAGCTGCGCGCGCGCGCGGCCGCGCACTTCTCCCACCGCAGCCGCGCAGAAGAAATAATGTGCCGCGCACACGTGAGTTGGGAAAGCCATTGCGAAAGCGAATGAATTGCAATGCTCGGATAATTCAGAGTTGAAATCACGATAGAGTTAGAACCGGTGAATGTGGTTAGTTTCATAGAAAAGGAATGTGCGGCAAATGAATCGCTGTAGAAACCGAATATTTTAAATGGTTGCGTACGAAATAGCTCAAATAGTGCGCCGACGCAAACGCAATGACGTGAAATTAAAACGTCATCATGTATTCAAAGAAGAGCGGCTTGATTAAGTGCTGGAAATAGCGGATGATGGGCACAGAACGGTAACAAAACTCAGAGACATTTACAGTCACACACAGGTGTAGTTTACATAGCTATAGAAGAATTGACGTTCACGTTTTTTTTTTTAAATATTTAACTTTACAGATCTCAGTTAAATGCTTCAGTTTCTATTCTATTCTATCAGTTTAAATGCTTCAGTTTCTATTCTATTCTATTCTATTCTATTCTATTCTATTCTATTCTGTTCTGTTCTGTTCTATTCTATTCTATCAGTTTAAATGCTTCAGTTTGTTTTGATATTATATTATGTTAGGCCTATATTATAAACCTAATAAATAATTGACCTTGTTTTTAATGGAGTCTCTGCTCATCAAGGATGTATTTATTTACCGAAAAATACAGAAGAAAAAAACAGTAATATTGTGAAACATTATTGCAATTTCTAATATTGGTTTCCTGTTTTAATATACTTTAAAATATAATTTATTCCCGAGGAGCAAAGCTGAATTTCTCAGCATCATTACTCCAGCCTTCAGTGTCATATTATCCTTCAGAAATCATTCTAATATGCTGATTTACTATCAGTGTTGAATATGTTGTAATGCTTAATATTTTTACTTATTTTTTATTTTATTTTTGGAAACATGTGATACTTTTTTCTTTGATTTTTTAGATTAATAAAAAGTTAAAAAGAAACAGAATTTATTCAAAATAGAACTCTTTTCTAAAAAGTATGTCTTTATTATCACTTTTTATCCATTTAACACATTCTTACTGAATTAAAAAATTAATTTCTTTCAAAATAAAAGAAAAAAAAATTACTGTCGTTTGACACTTTTACATTTTACACACTTTTTAGAATTAGTTAATTTCTTTAAAAAAAGAAAAAAAATTACTGATTTTTAGTAACACAAAAATTTTTATTTGAATAAACAACTGTCCTTTTTAACTTTTATTTATCAAAGAATCCCCAAAAAAATCACAAGTCCCCAAAAATATTTAGCAGCACAACAGTTTCCCAGCACTGATAATAAATCATCATATTAGAATGATTTCTGAAGGATCATGTCACACTAAAGAGTGGAGTAAAGATGCTGAAAATTGCTTTGCTTCATAGGAATAAATTATATTTTAAAGTATATTAAAATAGAAAACTTTTATTTTAAATTGCAATAATATTTCACAGTATTATTTTGTGAAATAATATTCAGTAGTTTTATTAGGTAATCTAAAATGTACATCATTAGTCACGGGTCAAATCAAATACAAGTAGCACATTAAAGTTAAAAGTTACACACTTTTTTTGTGGTGCGCGCTGTACAGGTCTGGTATAAACGATGTTTTTGCACAGGTGGCCGAAATGTCCGCCCAATAGAGAAAAGTTTTGCTCAGCAAGAAAAAAAAATAGAGGGAACATACATCTAAAGTATACTTTATAATATATATTATAAAATATAATCATATCCTAAAAATACAGACAATTAAGAATGAAAAAAGTAATATAATCACTTTGTTTTGTAATCTGGTCATACAAATGTAAAATGTAATACTCTACTGTTCAAAAGTTCTATTTCAAGGAAATTATGTTCCTTTGAGCCTTCTATTCATTCTTGAATCCTGAAAAAATGTTTCATGGTTCCACAAAAATATTAAGCAGCACTACTGTTTTGAAAATAATAGTAATGATAACAGTAAGTAAAAGTTACTTAGGCACCAAATCAACATATTAGAATGATTTCTGAAGGATTGTTTGACACAGAAGACTGGAGTAATGGCTGCTTGAAATGAATTATATTTTAAAATACATTACAAAAGAAAAGATTTATGTTAAATTATAATAAAATTGAACAATAGTACTGTTTTTAAGTTTTAATTGTTTTAAAAAAAATATATATATATATTTTTTTTTTTTTTTGACTAAATAAATGCAGCCTTGGTTAGAGACTTCTTTCAAAAACATTTAAAAAAAACCTTGCCGACCCCAAATTTTTGAAAGATAGTGTATGAGCAGATTTACAAAACAGCCAAGTAAAGTTACAGAAATATCTTGGTAAACTTAGTTAACAGTTAACAGGTCATACAGCAAGTTTAATGCATAAATTATGAAACTTAACAGACTGAGAAGCTGAAGGAGAAACTTACCATGAGATGAAGCATATGTGCCCTGGAGTGGTAACCAGACTTTTTTCAATATGTTTCTCTTCTTTTAAAGACTACCTTGATACTTAACCCTCTACATACCGACTGCACATCGTAGGGAATCATTCCTGTGGTGGGTCAGTTTCTGAGTCACAGTATCCAAGGAACGAAAACAAATCTGTGCACCACAGCTGCAAGGCCACACACTCCCCTAGATTCCCTGGCCATGCCGTCAATTACAGACAGATGTTCAATGCTCTCTGCCTCTTTCATCTTATTGCCACTCCCATTACTGGGTGCTGTGCTCAGGCTCTTCCTCATCTGTGATCTGTGTAGTGCATGAAGAAGTCTAGAGACTCAGAAAATAACTTTTGTCTGCTGAAAAACTTCAGCTGGATTCATGGAGCCGTTAGTCAGGAGATCTGTTCAGTCTCTGAATATAAATATGCATTGGTTAAAGCTCCCTCATGTGGTCTTTATAGTTACTAACAGGGAAAAAAGTTTCATCCGCAGGGAGTGAGTGGGCCTAAAATCTGGGAAAATATTAAAAGGGATGTCATATTCCCATGACTTGGTAAAAACATCAGTCTTTATCTAAAAGGGAAATGTCTACTGACCTTGAGGATCATTTACATGTAATTTATCAAGTAAGACACAAACTCTAAAATGTAAGATACAATCTAAATGTATAATTATATATTATTTGGACCGTAATGTTTAAAAATAGCATTAAATGTATTTAATTTTCTCAAGTATTTTACAGTATGTGTCTCCACAGCCTTTTAAAATCACTACAGTATGTATTTGACTTGAGTAACATCAGCTTATTTAGAAGTTATCACATAAAGTGCATTTTAGAGTAATTTACAAAACTTTTACAGGCAGTTTTAACAATAGCTACATATTTCTGACCAATGAAATAGCTAAAACCTGCAAAATAATAAATAAATAAATAAATAAATAAATAAATAAAAATGTACTTTAATAAAACCAGTTAATTACCACATCACTCTCTCTTGGTTTTGCAGAGGATTTGTGTGTGTGTGTGTGTGTGTGTGTGTGTGTGTGTGTGTGTGTGTGTGTGTGTGTGTGTGTGTGTGTGTGTGTGTGTGTGTGTGTGTATGTGTGCGCGCGCGCGTGTGTGTAGTTCAATTAACAGTGTTACACTTTTCTCACGAATGTACAAAATCTTTATAGTTTATTTCACTGAGGCTAGTCATCATGCTGTTTGTTGGAAATGGCTGAGATGTTCTTTGGTTACATCAACATGAAGATGAAGAACTGTTTATGTGAGATAATTGCAGTCTCATTTTCCTGGATAACTACATAAATATTTCCTGTCTTATCTTACACTGACAAGCACAAAAAAAATCTGGACAGACGGGTTTCAACGAAAATCGACATTTTAACATCCATACGGTAGTTAGCAAAACATAGGCTATTAAAACATTACTCCGTGGAACATAGTTTATATTTATTGAACCGAGATGAAAAGCGCATATCTTCGGAGCAGATGACAGGGTTCCTTCACTTCCTGATGGCGAACAGGGATCATATTTGGTGAGTTTTGCAGAAATCTTTAGGTTTTGTTCCCAGATACACTCGCAGGAGTTAGACTTTTCACTACGCCTGGGTGGAAGACACGTAACGGGAAGTTTTGAGTCCAGTTTCAGGGTTTTACGGGAAGAGGATGCAGATGTTCTGAGGATCCTCAGCGGTTCCTTGAGTCCAGAACGGAGAACAAAGAGGTACATTCCCTCCTTTTCCAAACGAGTCCGTGCTCGTATTCAATGAAGCTCTCTCCACTGTACGTAGCGTGAAAATCTGTCAACTTTACAGTGTACATCGCAGCTGGACTGTTTGCAGTGAAGGTGGGGTGTTATATGAAAGGAAGAGGAGTAATTAAAGATGGATACATGTGGGATATGAACAGTGTTGTGATGGGAAAAATGTGAGGAGATTTTAAAGCTCATTTCGAAACCACAAGTCTGCTAAAGCTCATTTGTTCAAAGGCATTTCTGTAGTGGTTAAGGGAGTGACTGTTTATCATGATAGTTTATTTTTGAAAGTCAGTTTCTGTATAGTAACATACATTAAAGCTACAAAAAAAAATTGAACATTTCCACCGTTATTGCCCAGGGGAGCACAAACATTTACCAGGAAATGCTGTCACACCTTATGGAGTAAGGTGTCACAATGGGACCTGCCTGGTTTGACTTTTCAGTAAAATGTGAACAGTAAAACAATTAATCATGAAACAGCAAAAATAACAGTAACAGTTCATATTTCTACGTTTATGATTTCATATTGAAAATGTTAGGACAGGACAGAATTCACATTTAGTATTAAAACTTGATTTGGCTTTATTTGCCAGCTTCTGTTTGGCACCACCAGCAGGGATCTGTGCCGAGAAGTGACCTCAGGTCCAAAACATTAGCCATGTGGATAATTGACTGTGTAATTTGGCTTCATTAGTGGCTGTAGAAGAAAATGATCAGCATACAGTGCACTAACAGGTTGTTTTGTTTTCCTCAGAAATGGCTCAAGATGTCTTATGAGACCGAGAAAGCTTGCCTGCTGGCTCCACAGCAATCACGAACACCATGTGTTTGTCACAAATATGAAATCCCCGGAATGGGAGAGGACAGGTACCATAAGTTGCCATACTTAATCATATTATACATTCATATATTTTTCAAATTATACATTATTTGTTACTGTAATATATTTAAAAAAGCATGACTGACGTGATATGTCTTTGTATTCCTATACTGCAGTGTTTTAGAAATGCTGAGCTACTCCAAATTCTCTGATCTGGAGACATGGCTGTGTATGCCCTCTACTTTGTTACCCAGGAGCCGGGATTCAGTTTGCTCCTTGCCGTCACCGTCCAATGAGAATGGCACTGGAGACACAGACAAAGGTAACACAGACAGGTAACATGTTTGTGAGAGAATTTTAAAGGGTGGGTCTTGATAGTTCCTGTTTCTTTGTCACAGACCAGTTTGATTGCTTTTTCTTAGTGTAGGCGTTTCAGTTAAGGGCAAGTTTCATATTTATTCAGGAATCTCACATTTGTGTGTGTGAAGGCTGTTTGCTTGGTAAGCAGTGTCTTGCTTTATCTTATAGTCATGCAAAAATACATTTTGTTTTTAATTAATTATTACACAGCTTTAGATTACTCCACTTAGATTTTGTGTAATGACCACTTAACTGTGACTTTTGACAAGCAGCTAACTACACTGCACTTTGTTTTTTTTTTTGTTTTTTTTGCATATTCAAATTATTCTGACTCACATTTGCATTTTGCATATAACTGATATAATGCACAGTCATGTCATAAATAAATAAATAAAAATAACTGCAGTTTTTGTAATTACGATAATTGACATACTGAACATATATATATATATACTGTGTGTGTGTATATATATATATATATATATATATATATATATATATATATATATATATATATATATATATACATATATACGTACATACAGTATAGTCTCGATGTAGTTTAGCTTAGTGCAGTTGCTAGACTGCATTTCTTCCAGTGACCACATGATGTCATCATTTACACAGTGTTGGGATCTGCCCAGAAAAGTTTGAATCAACATTAGCTGAAGCCTAATGGTCACACTTTATTTAAAGGTCCAATTCACCCTATTAACAAACCATTAACTAAGAGTTTGGCCTCAATAAACTCCTAATTTGCTGCTTATTAATAATTAGTAAAGTAGTCGTTAAGTTTAGGAATTGGGCAGGAATAGGGATGTAGAATATGGTCAAGCAGAATATGTGCTTAAGTACTAATAAACAGCCAATATGTTAACGATGTTAATAGTTAATATGTAAATAGTGAGAATTGGTCCCTATACTAAAGTGTTACCAGCCTAATTTATTACAAATAATTTTTAAAAACGTATGTATTAATTTTGTAAAGATTGTGATGGACATTCAAATTAATCAAAGTTCTCGCTAAACATTTCACTCCATATTTAACAACCTCTGATTGCCTTTCAGAATCCTATTTAACATGCTTGTTGTTTTCATTGACACCTTTGAATACATTCTGAAATTAGAAGCAGTGCGGAGAAGAGAGAATTACACTGATAGTGCCAGCCAACCTCCCACATGTAGAATCAGTGTGGCCTCTTGGGGTTTCAATAGCCAATCAAAACCGATCATGTCTTCTCAGCTACCTTTTATATGGCACTCTCAACATCAACTGAATCATCAAAACACCCAAAACCATATGCTACAAAGTAAGAACAAAAATGCAATGCATACAATGACTAAGACCAGTTAATACTGTTTTAATCCTGCCTGGGGCACAAAAAGAAACTCACCGCCATCAAAGTTTATGTAATCAGGCTACATTCATAAGCTGCAGCAGAGCCATTTATTAAAAACAAAAAGCGGGGTTTCATACTGAGATGGTGTTATTACATCTCTCAGTGGAAACAAAGCATTCACTGGAAACCTCTCCTAACTCTCTACAGTTAATCAAGCCTCACAAAAGCAACATAGCCAGCTCTACCATCAGATATACACTGAACTTGACTCTTGACAGACTGATGTGGCTTTTGTGTGCGCGGCTGGTGCACTTCAGCTGAAGGTGCAATTTAATATTTATGCTGGGCGCTGAATGCTCAGTGGGGCTGGTTTTGTGTTTTTTTACTAGGAGCTTTCTTTTTATCCCAGAGCGATTACGTTGTTGATTTGACTATGAAAAGGCTTTAGCTATGGGAAGTCCTGGGCAAAAACTGTGGTGTTAGATCTTGCAGGTGCATTCGAGTTCAATATGCTGATCATTGCTCATATGGAATCACATGGAAAATCTTTAATAAGTTGTTTTACATGAAGAGAAGAAGTCTGTGAGGGCATCATGTTTGCAATGGAACGGATTGTTGAATTTTTGTTTAGAAGAAAAAAATCAGGATCCTGCAAGAGAGGATCATGGAAAAGCCAAAGCTATACCCTTCCTGATTCCAGGTACTGTATGTTCTCAAACAGAAAAAAGGATATTTTTAGTCAGTTTGGTGTTTGTTTATTTGTATTTGTATCTATTTATTATTTTATTAAGACTTCTTCTTAATGGATTACTGCACTGAAAATATTTTATCTTCCAAATTTAGCTCTATTTTTTAAAAACGCATCTTGAGGTATACATACTGTTAAAAAAAAAAAGACTAAAAAGATTTTAAGTGTAAAGGAGTGTTAAGTTCTGTTGTTATATACAGGGGAAATCTGGAAATAGATCAAACCTTACATTTAATGTAATTTTTCAGTAAAATACTATTGAATGTTCCTTTTTTGGAGGTAAAAAAGAACAAGTCATCTCATAAAAACTGAAAAAAAAAAAAAATAATATATAATATATATATATATTTATGATATATATATATATAATATATATATATATATATATATATATATATATATATATTATATATATATATATATATATATATATATATTTTTCAGACTTATGTGCCCTCTAGAAGCTTGCGTTCTGCAAGTGAACATCGCTTGATTGTGCCATCCCAAAGAAGCACAAAGTCACTTTTACGGACTTTTAAATGAAATGTTCCTCCTGGTGGAATGACCTGCCCGAACTCAATCCGAGCAGCTGAGTCCTTAGCCATCTTTAAGAATCGGCTTAAAACACATCTCTTCCATCTTTTATTTGACCCTCTAACTTTTTCACTCACTATTCTAATTCTATTTAAAAAAAAAAAAAAAAAAAAAAAAAATCTAACTACCTTTTTAATCTTTTGTATTCTATCTATTTTCTTTTCATTTATTATACAATTATAAAAAAAGACCTCTAACACTAGCTTGCTCTATTCTTTTTCTATTTCTATCTGTTTTCTTTTTATTTATTATATTACTTAAAAGCCCTTGCTACGTATACTGTGTTTAGGCTAACTGAGACTTGTTATAGCACTTATATATCATTGCTCTTTTGTTGTTTTTGATTGCTTCCATTGTCCTCATTTGTAAGTCGCTTTGGATAAAAGCGTCTGCTAAATGACTAAATGTAAATGTAAATATATATAATATGAGGTATTATAATGGTTGTTAGTGTATATATATATATTGTAAATTGCAGTTTTAAACTATAAAATTTAAAGGTTGTTCTGTAAGTATTTTTACATTTTACAGGATTTTTTTTTTTTTTTTTTACAGTGTAGAACACAATGTACTCAAACTAAGCATTAAATTCAAACTAGTATTGTCTATACAGCTTGACGTCTATAATATAATGCTTTAAAATACTCTCACATTTTGTTCTCACACATTTTCAACAAATTTAATTCCCTTCTTTTTTTCTGACATACAGCTGAAAGCTGTAATTTTCTTAACATTGATTGGTATGGAAAAAAAACGTGCGTTTATCACTGCTGGTATGACATGCTGTGCGGTATGGGGGAGCTCAATTGTGAACATGAAAACATCACACTATGACAGCTAATTATAGTGGAGTGACAGCAGAAATGAAATCTCTTTTGTTCCACAGGCCTCTGGAGAACGAGTCTATCCATCTGAGCCAGTGCCAGGAGAGGGAAACCCATCTATCTATTGCCAGTTTTCAGCCTCCCCTAAGTCCTCATCGCCCATGAGGACCACCTCAACTCCTCTGCCCAAGCCCACCAGAGACTCCTGTCAAGGTGGCGTGAGTGTGAGGATGGGAAACGCCGGCGCCTGGCAGCCAGCCCCGGAGGACTGCACTGGGACGCATCAGGTATGCCAATCACAAACTGCATCCATTCATCATAGTCTCCGATGCCAAACTCCTCTTCAAAACTCTTTTGGCTCTCATATGTATAATGTTCCAGTGCTGTGGGTTGAAACCCTTTTTCAAGCAAGTTAAAAATACATATGTGTTTAGTATTTTCAGAGTCTGAACTACTATAAATGAGTTTGAGGAACCACATTTGAGGTCTTGTGGTTCTTTAATGGATTGATTTCTCGTCTCGCTATGTTTTGCCAAGCATTGCTGTCTGTTTTTATTTGCTTGATTGCCTGTTACACCAAGCAATTTGCACAGTTTGACATACATATTTGTGAAATTCGAGGGCGAAGGTTCTCTGCAAAATTAATGACTCGAGTAATCTGGCTAATTGCTTCTGCTGGGAGTTATACTCACTGCGTTTGTTGCAATTACCTATAGTAAAGGGCTGATGCTGTGAAATACTATAGGTACTGTATATGAAATGGTCATTTAAATTTTTGCATATCTTTAGACATATCGTGTTATTTAATATTCACTACAAAGCACATCCAAATGAAAACAAAACAGATGAGACACAGCAATTAACCCTGTGCTGTGCTGAAAATTCTTAAAAATGCCTAATTTGGTGTTTGTGGTCAAAATTGGCCGGCCTTTTAAAAATTGCTTGTAAATCTCTCATTGTGCTGTATTATTAGCTTGTCAACTTTTCTTGCAATTAGCACAGGTTTTGTATTTCTTTTTGGAACTGATTGGTCATAGGCTTCATCAGTCTGAGCTTATGCACCTTAGTTTTTGAGTGGCAAAAAAGCTTTATTAAAAGTTGTCCCCAAAAGTGATAAAAATGATAAAAATGTTCGGTTGTGATAAAAAATGATAAAAAAAGTTGCTATACCCTGTGTGTATAGTAAGAAAGTAGGTAAGCAAGTAAGTTTTAGTCCAATGTTATAACATTAGCTAGCAAAAAGAAAATTCTCTCAGGGTCAAAATGGAATATAACATGCAAATTTTTAAAGAACGAGAATATCTTACAGAACATATTAAAGTATGTGTTTCATATTAGTGTTTTAACTAACCTCATCCAGTGCTGGAATTCATGCTGTTATGCTGTCAGTTGTCAGAGGTGGCACTGTCATTAGTGCTCTTGTTGTATATGAAAATGACTCCTAATTGCAGGTTTATTTGTGGCTCTGCCCCGCAGTCGCAGTAGTAGTGGTGAACCTTTGGATGGCATAATAAGCAATTCATTTTACAAGGAAAACAACATTTTCTGGTACCGAGAGATGAAGAAGAGGCAGTGATATTTATTTAGTCACTCTCCAACCCCACCTACCCTTCAAAAGAGTATTATCACTATCTTTAGGGGTGGTACAGAATGGAAGGAAACGACTTTTGTTAATGCCATAAACAGCTCTGCCTATCTCTGGAAGAGCGTATGACTGGTATGTAAACAGTGGATGGTTTTACTGGGCACTTGGAAGATTGCTAAAGAGTTTTCTCACCATAAAATGTAAATTCTGTCATCATTTACTCTCCTTTATGTCATTCCAAACACCACTTTATTTCTTCCACGGATCATGAAAGGAGATTTTAGGCAGAATATTCACACTTTTCTCCTTACAATGAATAAAGTCTTTGGAAAGACATGAGGGGTGAGTAAATAATGACAGAATTTTCTGGTGAGCTAAGAATGTATTGGGCTGTGTTTAGAATGCCATACTAGAATACTACTCTTACTATTGCTACAGTGAATAGTATGTCTACACAGTGTACACAGTGTGCAAATTTTATGTATGTATGTATGGATTACGCAGATAATCTACATTCACCAAATCATAGAACAAGAGTTTTTTATTTATTTAGCATTTCTTAGGTTCGGAGCGTAACTAAACGTGTATATATATAAAATATATTAAAATGCAAAATAAATGATCTTATATCCATGATGGACTTAAGATAATGTAATCACTCTTTTTTTGTGTCAAAAATTAGTGGTTTTTAATGTAGAGATGGTAAGTGGATTCATTAAACGTGCAACTAATATGTAACAGTACTATAAAACAATTTATAATACCATTTATAACGTGTAACTTTTAAGAATTTAATACTTTTATTCAACAAGGATGCCGTAAATTGATCAAAAGTGACATTTATAATGTAACAAATTTTTTTTTTTTTAAATAAATACTTTTTTTTTTTTTTTTTCACAACAGCAAAAAAAGTATCATGGATTCCAAAAGCAGCACAACTGTTTTCAACATTGATAATAATAAGAAATGGGAATCCATTCTGAACATATATGTGATCAAATGTAAGTTAGGTTTGATTCAGTGTACTTAGCACAGAAAACATAATTCAGTGAAAGTTTTTTTTAGCACAAGCTTTATCAGATTCAAAGATTTGCAAAACATCAGCCTAGCCATGCCATTGTAAGCATGATGTAAACAAAGTGTTTTCCACGCCTTTGTCTGGTTTGTAATAGTGACCATACCTAAATTCACCTTCGGGCTAAAAGTGAAAGTGGGTAAAGAAAGGGAAAGTGGTGTTGATGTGATGCCCCTCTAGGGATTGCGGGATTGTTTCTGCAGAAGTTGTCAGTACACATATTGATGTCAGCAGTGGTGTCAGAATCAATTTTTTATCCAAAGAGCTCCAATGGGTGCTGGGTGTTATCTTCCTATAATGACACCATCGTGTGTAATAGAATGAGTGCTGCGGGAGGATTGTTTTCAGCTACTGGGTTCTCTGTTTTTACCTGGGGACGTGAGATTCAGCCTTAATGTACTAAATGATACAATCAGTGTTAGATAACCCCTGTGTACAGGGAATCGCTAAATGACACAAGCCGGAAATTATAGCGTAAAAAGGGTTGTCTGGGTGAAAGCAGTTAAGTCATTCATTCATTTGTTCATTCATAAAGTCCTTTTTTTTCATTATTTGTTGTTATTAGTTTGGTATGAAAAATCTATGAATATCTTATAAGAATTTACATCTCTTGTATGTTTCGTGTATGTTATATAGTTTTTTTGTTTGTTTTTGTAAACTAAATTACATAAAAAAACACTGATTCTATAAGTTCATGTCCACTACTATTCACAAAAAGTTCAAGATCCTGATTTTTTTAAAGAAATTGTTTGCTGTTCAGCAAAGATGCATTCAATTGATCAAAACTGACAGTAAATACTTTTATATTTGATATAATACTTTTACATTTTTTTCTACTTTAAAATAAATGTACAAGTTCTGAAAAATCACATTATCCACATAAAAATTTTATTCAGCATAACTGTTTTAAACATTGATCATTTTTAAGAAATGTTTCTTGAGCACCAAATAGAAAAATATTAAATTAATTTTTAAGGGATTATATTTGAAGACTGGAGGAATGGCTATTGAAAGTTCAGCTTTTACATCACAGGCAATAAAATAACATTTTAAAATACATTTAAAAAGTGCATGTGCATTGTGCAGGGCACTTTTTAATTCATACCATCCGCTGCCCCCAGTCATCCAGTAGAGGTCACTATTGCATTTGAGCTTGGACACAGAACTGAACAGAAGCCGTGTCGGTTCTCCTGAAGAGATGATTGAGAAGCAAAGAATAGAGTATTTGTGTTTTTTCTAACCACAGCTGTATTAAATTTAAATTCCATAATTTCTGAGCAGGACGTGCTGTATGGCAGTAGAAATTCAGCCGTTTTGTACCAAAGCCTTTGTTCCTTTCCTATTTAAATGTCAGTTGTCATTCAAACTGTAGCGGATGATTAACCACACAGCCGTGTTTCAGCATTAAATAGAATTGTAGCCACTTGGTGTACTGTAATGTCAGATGATTTCCACAAGTGCCAACTATGAATATCACCATGGTTTTGTTCCTGATGTGTGGTCAATGTTCCCTCTATTTTTTTTTCTTGCTGAGCAAAACTTTTCTCTATTGGGCGGACATTTCGGCCACCTGTGCAAAAACATCGTTTATACCAGACCTGTACAGCGCGCACACAAAAAAAGTGTGTAACTTTTAACTTTAATGTGCTATTTGTATTTGATTTGACCCGTGACTAAATGATGTACATTTTTAGATTACCTAATAAAACTTACTGAATATTATTTCACAAAATAATACTGTGAAATATTATTGCAATTTAAAATAAAAGTTTTCTATTTTAATATACTTTAAAATATAATTATTCCTATGAAGCAAAGCAATTTCAGCATCTTTACTCCACTCTTTAGTGTGACATGATCCTTCAGAAATCATTCTAATATGATGATTTATTATCAGTGCTGGAAACTGTTGTGCTGCTTAATATTTTTGAGGGACTTGTGATTTTTTTGGGGATTCTTTGATAAATAAAAAGTTAAAAAGGACAGTGTTTATTCAAAATAAAAATTTTGTGTTACAATATACACTACTAAAAAGTTTGCGGTCAGTAATTTTTTTTCTTTTTTTAAAGAAATTAATTTTTTAATTCAGTAAGAATGTGTTAAATGGATAAAAAGTGATAATAAAGACATTTTTTAGAAAAGAGTTTCTATTTTGAATAAATTCTGTTCTTTTTAACTTTTTTATTAATCTAAGAATCAAAGAAAAAAGTATCACACATGTTCCAAAAATAAAAATAAAAAATAAGTAAAAATATTAGCATTACAACAGATTCAACACTGATAGTAAATCAGCATATTAGAATGATTTCTGAAGGATAATATGACACTGAAGGCTGGAGTAATGATGCTGAAAATTCAGCTTTGCTCCTCGGGAATAAATTATATTTTTAAAAGTATATTAAAAACAGGAAACCAAAAAAAATTGCATTAGAAATTGCAATAATGTTTTCACAATATTAATGTTTTTTTCTTCTGTATTTTTCGATAAAATAAATACATCCTTGATGAGCAGAGACTCCATTAAAAAACAAGGTCAATTATTTATTAGGTTTATAATATAGGCCTAACATAATATAATATCAAAACAAACTGAAGCATTTAAACTGATAGAATAGATAATAGAACAGAACAGAACAGAAATATAATAGAATAGAATAGAATAGAATAGAAACTGAAGCATTTAAACTGATAGAATCAGAATAGAAACTGAAGCATTTTAAACTGAGATCTGTAAGTTTTAATATATTTAAAAAAAAAAAACGTGAACGTCAATTCTTCTATAAGCTATGTAAACCTACACTAACTGTGTGTGACTGTAAATGTCTCTGAGTTTTTGTTACCGTTCTGTGCCCATCATCCGCTATTTCCAGCACTTAATCAAGCCGTCTCTTCTTTAATACATGATGACGTTTTATTTCACGTCATTGCGTTTGCCCGTCGGCGCACCGATTTGAGCTATTTCGTACGCAACCATTAAAATATTCGGTTTTCTACAACATGCGATTCATTTGCCGCACATTCCTTTTCTATGAAACTAACCACATTCACCCGGTTCTAACTCTATCGTGATATCAACTCTGTAGCGGTTTATCGAGCATTGCAATTCATTCGCTTTCGCAAATGGCTTTCCCAAACTCATTTATGCGTGTGCGCGGCACATTATTTCTTCTGCGCGGCTGCGGTGGGAAGAAATGTGCGCGGGACCGCGCGCGCGCGCCAGCTTAGAGGGAACATTGTGTGTGGTTACTTTTGCTAATTAAAAAATACATCAAACATGTTTTATGTATCTTAGACCACAGAGGGTTAAAGCTGCAGTGTGCAATTTCTGAGCCACTTATATCACCATCAAAAATAATGACACACGCTGACCATCTGTCACCGGGTCAGCCATAAAGATAATCCTGCTGCCAAACTCATGCCATTGGTTGAGCAAATGTTACATTAAAAACAGCAAATGATAAACTTTTTAACATATTTTTTTTGCACCATTTTCATTTTAAGCTGTAAATATTAATTGAAACAAAAATAATAATTGATTTCTTTAAATAAAATTTAAAATGATTATTTTTCAATAATAATAATAATGTCATGATAAACAGCTGTGCCCCAGATGTCCACTAGAGGGCATTCCACCCCAAGACTGTTTTCTGCCTGCCGTCACTAACTCCATGTCCCATAATCCTTTGCCTCATCAGTACGCATTGCTTACACCTGTGTCTCGTTTTTAAACTTGTTAGCTCACCTTATAAAAGCCTGGTTTCGCTCCTTTTTTTTTTTTTTTTTTAGTCTTGTGTGTCTTGCATCTGTAGTTCTAAGCCTTTTATCCGGGTTCACTTGTGTCTTGTTTTTGTGGTTTTTGCTGTTCTGCCTGTTTTTCTGTCATTTTTTGGACTGCTGATTGTGTTTGACCTCAAGCCGGTTTTGACTACAATTGTGGATTATACCTCCAATAAACTACTGCACATGGGTCCTAAGCCTTCATGTCCTTGTGCAGTTTTGTGACCAATAATAGTGTAAAAAAAAAACATGCATACTATACTGAGAAAAAAAATGGTGTAGTATATTTTTTCACTCAGAAATTGCAAGTAAATTTTACAGTTACAAAGAAATGGCAAGCAACACATTGAATTAACATTAGTCAAAAGATTGAAGTAGTATTTTCTTGAAAATTGTACTCCAATGATCTTTGTTTTATTTTACAACCTCAAAAAAATTATATACTGTGTTCTTAATTCTGTACTCAGTATGTGATGTCCCAGCAGATCATGATTCTTGGTCATATCTCCCTACTAGCCCTGCACATTATCAATCAAATATGTGTTGCCAAACTTTCCTAGAATGGTTAATAAAGATGTTGTCCTCCTCTAACGGCTCTGGATGACATGCTGTGTGTCTTTTGGCAAGAAGTATGGCCTTCCCGATGAATGAACAGACCAGTGACCCTAGAGCCAGCACCTCTTACCCTTTGCTTTTAAGGATGACGAAGATGGAACCCAAACGGTTGTCATGGAAACTGAGATCATTAGCACCAGCTGTGGTTTGTTTAAAGGTCTTAAGATTCTTCTCACGTCTTTAATTTAGTTGGACTCTGTGTTGAAGAGCCCTGCAGCGCTTCATCAACACCCCACGTCTTTGGTGTCCATCCATGGGTGGTTTTCAGACATAATGGGTAATTGGACAAATTAGATCAATCCCATAATTTGTGTTTTGAGTTCGCTTATTTGACTTTAAAGTGGGATCGTTTTGTAAAAAAATGCTTTGCAGATGTCAATTTGTTAGTGCGCTCAGCCCCTGGAGCCACAATCAAGCTGTAGGAGGGTTTACAAATAAAGGTCACCGCAGGTGATGTGATATAACATTTCACATAACACAGAGCTGCTTGGTTATGAGTGTTTGTGAACCCCAGACTCCTGGGATAAAATCTCAAAACCTCTTTTACTGTGATAGTGACTCATCATCAGTATAAATATAAAGATTCAACTGCTAACACAGGTATGGATATCTAAATGCAGTAAACTGGATCAATCCTCAAAAACAGGATTGGCAATATAATATATTGTTTTAATAATGCAGTTTGCATGTCAAATAGCAATATGGTGTGTGGGGAAATGCTGTGAAGGCATCAAAGCAGATGGTATGCATAGATGCGAGCTCATAATGTGAAAATAATGTCTAGCTGTGCTAGCCAGAGCACCACAGGAATCTGTCGTCAGGGGACCGTTAAGGAACTGATATGGTTCACTTGGACACATGACACACACACAGACTCTGCACCCATCAGTTTCAGGTTTCATTCTGCGAACAGTCACCATCGTTTCCATAGCAATGCGCTAACAAAGTTAGTCTACAGTATGTGTTTGACAAGTGAGGTTATATAATGTATGGCTGTAGTGTGCAATCCACACTTGGACTGACACCTGGGTAACTAAATAAGAGTCATTGAATGGCATAAAATGCCTGAGGTTTCCAGTGGATTATTTTTGTGGATTTGTCAATGGAAGACACAGAAGTCGTTTGGGCCAGTGTTTTTTTTTTTTTTTTTCTTTTTTTTTTTTTTTTTTTTGTTGTTCTTGGCAGTTCAAAAAATTAATACCATTGTACTCACATGGCTTTAGTGAATACCAACATCGTATTGCTTGCAGTATCCTTGGAGAATGATATGATATAATATGATAAATCATTAAATACCATGGGATTAATGGAATGTATTCTTCAAATATGGGCACTTTAAGAAAAATGATATGAAAAAGAAAAGTGTTTTACACATTGTCATTTTACAAAATCTCAAATTACAGAATTTTTATTGTGTTTAATAGCATTCTGTGCAGAAAAAATGACTTTTAAACTTTTATGTCATAAAGTGGACTTATACTGTATGACTTGACTTGTATTCATTGAAAAAAAACACTCATAAATCAAAAGAATTACTCTCTGATACCATAATGTGCTGTGCTACAGTGTTTGTTGCTTTCCTTTTGGCAGTTACTTTAAAATCAGTATCTCCATCTTGTCAAGTGCTGCCAAAAATAATGTACCACAGTTACCCATCTCCTATTCACTGTTCTGCATTTATGTTGGCACTCATTGATTGTTTTCCCCAATTGGCAGATCATATATTGAGCTTGGTTATCAAAATGTTTCAAGATTGTGTCAGGACACCCATTAAAATTATTATAGATGCAAAACATAGTGGATTGTAGCAGTTAAAACCGAATTTCATAAATGTTTTATTTTGACATTATACTGTACTTCAGAGGATGTTTTCCCCCTTCACAACAGTCCTCAGATGGGAAGATGGTAAACGGCGAGGTCCCCTCATGCAGTTTTAAATTGTAAGTGGAGGAGATGAAACCCCATGCAATGTGTTGCCCAGGGATAAAGAGGAAGAAACTGCTGGATCTCACCAGCTGATGTACAGAGAAACCAAACACCCAGCTTACAAACCTAGAAACATAAATGGTGCATGTGTGTTTTTTTTTAATTATAACCCTCCAGTTTACAAGAACTGCTTTATTTAGATCTTCAAGAATAATTTACTTTTAAATGTTACTTGAGGTGAAAGTGAAAATTTTTTTTTTGCCATTCAAACTAATTTTTATTCATCTATGTGGGTACAATAGGTGGTAATTTAATTTTTTTTTTTTACATCATGTTTGTTTTTCTTACACGGTGAAATTTGTTAGAGACCATGACCTCACTAGAGAATCAGTGGGAAGATGCCTTATCAGAGCATTAAAATGAGAATTGAGAGGATGGAGAACTATTAAAATTGTTAGAACATTCTGTTCATATTTTTTTCTTTCCTTTAAGTGATTTTCTCATTTATACAAAATTTCTATCTCAGTGCTGCGTTTTTTTCTACACTGTTTTGTAGCTTAAATTTAAGAATTTATGTATTTGAATTGCATAAACAAAAAATCAAATTTCCATCCATTTTGATTACACAAGTTTTAAAATAAACTAATAAACTTCTAATTATCAGTGTTATCATATAAATGAATCCAGTAAAATTTCCATTACATTTGGTGGAACAAGGCAATATTCAATCTAGTTTAAAGGTATGAAATCACTAATGAAAATTTGCCATTTATTGATGATAAATATATAAACCTGTGATAAAATCATGTCGTTTTTATTAGTCTATTTTAACATTACATTATTCTTACGTGTCCTTTACCTGTTTTCATTTATGTATAAAAATTAGACAAAAATCTCCAATTATAGACAAAGTTAATAGCATGCAACTTTTTATCTTTTGCATACTCGACCCCTCCTTTTTCTTGCAATTCTAAAGTTTCCATCTCACCAAGGAGGACTTTTTATTTTTGCAATTTCTGGAGTTTTATATTTCTCAGTTCTGACCTTTTTCCCTTCTTGTTCTCAAAACTGAAAAACACTAAAGAAGACTGGGAGATTAATGCATTTTTCCCTCCTAAATGCAAGTTTTAACAAGTTTTTGAATTGGTGATGGATAACAAGTTTTTGCAATTGACACCCCGTTTTTTGTAGAATTTTTTTATTATTGTTTCATATTTTTTTATTTGGATCCCATTGGGGCAAAAAACAGGCTTCCAT
Source organism: Cyprinus carpio (assembly GCF_018340385.1). Taxonomy (NCBI): domain Eukaryota; kingdom Metazoa; phylum Chordata; class Actinopteri; order Cypriniformes; family Cyprinidae; genus Cyprinus; species Cyprinus carpio. The sequence goes on from NC_056583.1 coordinate 17,382,342, forward strand.
ATGCACAGGTATGTACTTCACATTAGCACTTTGGTGTAAGAACCACTGTTTCTGTTTAAAGAGAATGGGAAGTAGTTGCAAATGCACATTCAAATACATAAATCACTAAATTTATGCCTAACTCATGTTTTTGTTGGTGACCACTAAAACACTCAAAATGTGTGTTGGTTCCTTGTGAGGGGAAGTTTTTTTTGGTCCCTATTCCTCAATTCCTCCAGTTGTTATTCTTTCTCTCTGGGTGTCAGTTCTCACTTAAGGTGTTCTGTTTCCTCTCTTTTCCAGGGTCAGTGCGGCCGTGACCCATGACCGAGGGGAGACGTTCGTCGTCACTGTCGGAAGTGAAGCGCTTTCCCGGAGCTGGTTCCCAGTGTGGATTCAGAGAGCCGTGTCCAGAGAGCCCTTGGAGGGCATAGAGTGACCTCTTAGGAAGAACCAATAATCCCCATCGATGACCGCCTTCTCACCGCAAACCCCGAGAGAACAATCACAGACTGGCTTAGCCTAATAGAGAGGGGCAAGGAAGAAACTCGTCGGCGAAACATTAAGGATGAAAGTGGTAGAGATGTTTCATATTGCTGTGCCAATAGAAGCCCCACTTTAAGATTCCTAATAGGAAATTTTCATAATTTGGGCCCCTATGATGTTAAAAATGGGGGGGGGTGCCCTTCGTTGCTTGTTTTTATTTTTTTTTTTTGGCAATGTTCTTGTTTTAAGGACAATCTCTTTAGGCATATTCAACCTTTGGTAAGGCCGGATTATTGGATTTGAGCGCATACAGTGTTTTTTGACGTTTTTTCACAGCTGCTTGGCTTTTATGCATGTGAGGGGGTTTTTCTTCATAGACGTTCAGGATGTTTTGTTTACGTTTTCAAAAAAAGAGGTTAACGCTTTTGCCCAGAATTCATCCTGGATTTTTTATCAGGCCTGTCCTATTCAATTCAGCCGAACCCACTTTTCATCTGTTCCATCCTACCCCCATTTGAGTCCCCATGCCCTTTGAGGACGCTCTGGCCTTTTGTAAACTTAAACATTAGGATTTTTGCAGAAACAGAAATTCCCTCTGCATACATTTTGCTTGAGTAACTAACGAACGCTTCAGTGCGTTTCTGAGAAAGCTGGTCTGGTATATAGAAAATATCTGTTAAGAAGGGATAGATAAGAGTATCCCGTGAATGTAGGCCCTTTTTTTTAATGTTTTAAGCATTTCTAGCTTTATTGGGGGATGGAGATTATGGATTGTGGGTGGATGGCCAATCAAACTTTTAAACCTTGTTAAACTCATTTAATTGCGCACAATGCTTCAAACAACAATTGGAGTTGTTTACTGATAACATCTCATCTAAATAATTGAAGAAAAAAAACGTGAAAAAGATACACTTTTGGATTCATGCAGCATCTATCAGAAAGGTAAGGATTCCCCCTGGGTAGCCGTGGCCCTGTATTAAAAATTTTGAAAAACCTCCAAGGAAGAACGCAAAAATTAGAATTTAAACTATATCTAATAAAACTAGAAGCACACCAATGATTTCATATAATCAAGGTGAAAGCAACAATCAACGATTGTCAATTCAGTATTTTTTCCATGTACAAAGAAGATGTAAAATATCTCACATCAGGGGAAAGGTGAAATAATTTGTTTGAGCATTTTTTTTAATTTTATTTATTATTAATATTATGTTATTATTTTATTTGTTACAAAATTATATTCATTTTCTTTGTAAAAAGATCTATTATATATTTTAAAATTGTAAAACCAGTGAAAAATGTTTTAATAGTTATATTTTTTTTGAGCCTGCCCCCCTTATATACAAAAAGGTTTTGTTTTTTTGAACGAATTGATGTCCTACACTACAATGAAATCTTGACCTAACATACTTTTCAGGTGCCCTATAGAGTGGGCATTCCCCTTTGGAGCAATGCGCTGGGTCAAAGCCACAGCAACCAATTTCAAGTGCGCTACAAACAAAAATTGCTGTGTTTTTTTTGTTGCACAAACTTCTCTACAATTTTTGCGGGAAAAGTCGCTTGTTTTTTCTTTGAAACGTTAGTTCTTTTTTATTAGAACGCCTGGCCTGCGCTTACACTCGCCTTTATAAAATAGTTTTTTTCTATGGTTTCCCGAATCTCAGAATTCACCAAAATCATTCAGAAATTAAGTGTGGCTTATTTTTAGGAAAGGAAAATCGTGCAAGTTCATCATAATGCAGTTAAAAAAATGAAATAGTGTGAATAATATTGTGAGGTATCGGAGCCCTATGTGGCAACATCAACAAAGTTGAATATCAATATGGGTGTGTGGGAAATGCCCGTGGAAGGGCACTCCAAAAGCAGATGGTAATGCGTAATGATCGCTAAGCCTCATTAATGTGAAAATATGATCTCCCTTTCTGTCTAGCTGCACTATGCCAGAGCTGCACCTCTATCAGGAATCTGTCGTCCACATGGACCAGTGAAGTGCAACTTGATATGGGTTCAATGATTGGACACACAACACACACAGACGCTGCTGCCACCATCAGTTTTTCAGGTTTCATTCTGCTACAGCAATACCATCGCTTCCATAGCAGGCGAATGAATGAAGTTGGATTCTTCGTGTGTTTTCCGAAGTCCAGATTACGTAAATTGTTTTAAAGGTGTAGCATGCAAAGGCATAATTGCATTGATACCCTGGTAAACTTAAAGAATCTTTTGAAGTGGCCACAATGTATTCTAAGATTAGTAAACTGCTTGTTTGGTGAGTGTTGTGCAGGTGAAAAAAAAGGCATCCCAGTACAACTTGGTTCTGTTCTTTAAAAAGAAAAAAATTGATTTTTGATTATTTTCCTAGTGTGTTTAGTTTGGCTTGTGTCTCCTCCTTAATTAGTTTGTTTAGATCGTCAGGAGAATAGGATGTCAGATTAAACAAGATGCTGGCAAAAATAGGCCCTACCACTGATATCATTTGTGTGCACTCCAATCTGTGTACTATTGGTTTCAAGATTGTTTTTAGAAATGGCCCCTTATAGGTTTGAGCTCAGTAATCACAATGGGTTAATATTTGGTTCAGGTCACACAATTAAAGGAAACAGTTCACCTTCACCCCAAAAAATTTTCTGAAAAGTTTGCTGAAAGTTTACTTACCCTCAGGTTCATCCAAGGATGTAGATGAGTTTGTTTCGGTCATCAAAACAAGTTTAGAGAAATGTATCATTATATTACTTGCTCTCCACAACGGATCATCTGCAGTGTGAAATGGGTGCCGTTCAGAATGAGAGTCCAAACAGCTGACACCAGTAAACAATAATCACAATAATCCACAGATAGTCAACATGACCTCCAGTCCATCTATTATATGTTTTGTGAAGACATATCAAATTATGGATTTATTGCGGTCCATCAAGATTTTTTTAAACTTCAAGCCATTGTTTCAGACTACAATACAAGGCCCTCTACCCCCATAATCCTATTGTTTCCTCTCCAGTGTAAAAGTCTCATTTTTGTCTGAATCAGTGAGAGAAATATGCACAGATCACGTCAAAGCTAACAAGTGAAAAACAGCCTAAAGCATAAAAAAGTTTGTTTTGAGGTTTGTAATCCACCCGAGACATATAAGTTTTTGTTTTAATAAACTAAGAGGTGAATTCATATGTCAGTGGATTTTTTTTTTTCTTTTTAATTTTCCACTGCAATAGACCACAGTGCCGTGTCTCCGGAGAGCTTGTGTGGGGTTGTTTGGAGAGAACATGGGTCCACTGTCGGCAATTTCATCACTTATGACACCGCAGCGAGGTCTCAGAAAAACAAATCCAAAATGTCAAATTCTAGCACCAGATCTCTTTTTTTTTTTTTTGCATATTTATAGAAGCAAATCTGTTTTGAGAGTAATTCCAAAATTACTCATTAATGTGGTGACAAACATTGCCCCATTTGAGACGGTCTATGGTACTAATTATTTTTTTGATCAAAATGTTTATTCCTGGTAATTTTCCCTGACTGTTAGATAGTAAAAACATCACATAGAAAACGTTATTTATGCATGTATGTTTCTGAGTAAAAAATGAAGGCGCTGATCCTTCAGAGCTGAAAGCCGAAAACATGCACAGAGGTTTGCTTTTAAACATGCACATGTCTCATGAAAAAAGGAATATTTCACTCATCAATCATATATGCTTACAAACACCTACATTTATGATTATTTTAATGGGCCCTTTTCTGCATTTTTAAAAGACATAGAAACATATGTGCAAGAGTTGTGTAAAGATAAAAAAAAAAAATCTCCTTTTCTGTGTCTTGGTGGTTTTGGACCCTGACATGAGGGTTGAGTAAATAATGACAGGCCCTTTTTGTTTTAGTTTTCATTCCCTCCAGACCCAGGCTAAACAAAATAATAGGACTCACAGGCCCATAGATAATCTGGCTACTACATTATAAAGATTGACTGGGAATTTACAGTCCAGCTGGAGATGATTTTACTAGTCCTAGCAAAAAAAAAAAAAAAAACTTTATTATTCATACATTCCTAGCTCTCCTATAATTTCCCGTTCCTAAAAATGTTCCACTGAAATTGTTCTGTGACCAAAAATATGAAGAGACTAGAGTTTGTGTGTTGCCCCTGTTTTCATACCCTAATGCAGAATTTCATGTCACCCAGGTGTTTTTTTTTACACCTTGTCGAATGAAAGAGTGCCATGATTAAGTGGTTGCGTTTGAATCCCTTTGGGCCATTTCCAAAGAGAAGGAATTTTTGCAGAAAGTGATGTTTGAACGTAAAAAAAAAAGCAATGTGTCCAGTCCACAACCCGAGTTCCGTTTTTTTTTTTTTTTCATTCCCAGAAATGCTTGTGGATGAGTTGTCAAACTCTTATATTCCCATGGCAGTGAGAAAAACACCATGTTACACAGATATTCCAGAATTTTTCCCTGCCTCACAGCCAGTGCATGACTGCATGGAAAGTGTCAGCGGATGAGCTCCTTTGTTTATGGTGTAATAGTAAAAGCTTCCTTTAAAATCGAAAAATGCACCTGAAAGCAGAGGGCTGTGTAAGGCCGTCTGTGTAATTATGTTGCCAGGTTATGTCAATCACTCTCTAGCACTGATGGTCATCAAATTCAGAAGGCTAGAGGGTTTGTTCTGATGCTTGTGTTATTGTGCAAGCCTTGATATTCTGACGTATGAAAGTCTGAATTCGACGCAGATAAGCGGTGATCTGTATCGAAACCTTAAGAAAAAAAACTATACAAATCAGTTAATGAGAATATAAGATACGCGAGCACAATATAACAACCTCTTGCTGCAATACTCATATTATTTTGTATGATACACTCTGAATCTCTTGCAGTCAAACTACATGAACTTCAAAATTTTGTTCTGAACTTGTTTACGTGGTCATTTCATTTTTGTAATTATTTATAAAGCTCATTAAAACTCAATGTCAGTGTCACAAATTTGCTTATTTCATTACTGACCTTGTAATAATTTTGAATTTTAAATATTTCTAATTCATTTTGCCATCAGTGATTCTTTGCGTGGAAATTCTTCAAAATCTTAAAAAATCCAACAAAAGATATGTTTGATGCTACAGACTGATGCAGCAATTTATTGCCCTTGTTATCACCATGTGTTACCATGGTGCTTGGTTAGTGCTGGTTTGAGGGTCGAGTCATTTTGGTCAAGGTGCTCAAAGCGTTCAGTGTGATGTGTGGCAATTGAAGATCCAGAAGCTTTAAAACTAATCTTTCCAAAAAAAAAACTGGCTTCCCAGGAATTGCTTCTATCCCATCATATACTGCCTTCAAGCATCAGACACTTTAAACAAAAAAAGAACATGTTTGAAAAATGGACCTTCTATAATTGTTACAGAACAACCACTTGAACCTTTGTTCGTGCTAGAATAGCATCTCCACATGATTGCACAATGGATTTCAATCAGTGCTGATTGATAATAGCAAAGCCCGTTCTAAGAAACATTCAAAAGCTATCATTTCATGGATTGTATGGAGAATCTCCTGCAAAGTTTTAAGGTTAATGTATTGTACGCTAACTCACCACTTTCCAACCCCTCCTTCTAGTGCCCCTAGTTCCTGCGCCTCAATCCAGCATAAGGTCTACATTCCTGCTAGGACTTTTCTGGGATGTTTACTCCAGACCTCTCTGTGACGTTCTGTCCTGTTTCCCTCCCCTCCTCCTCGTTGTGGGCGGCTCTGGCAGCGCCTGCTGGATTCCTTTCGTTCGTCTATCACTCTAATCAGGCGGCCAGACTCATTACAGAGTCCACTTAGTCAAAGCGCCGCCAAAAAGAGAACTTGCCTGCTGTCTAATGGGGAGGGCTATTTTCTTTTTATTTTGACGGGGTGTGGTGGTCTAGTTCGGCAGACTTGCTTTCTACAGGTTTAAGTGTGGCCTTATAGGAAAGTTTACTTCATTAAGAGACTTCATAAGGGTGCTTGCCCCTCTCTCTGCTGGCGCCGGAGCCGCTTGTCTGGCCCAAGGTGATGAGCGGGTAGAAGATGTTACAGAACAATTTCAAAGCTGTGTTGCACCCAGACTTCGTAATGGGTTGGATAACAAATGTGCAGCAGCTTAGTTTGAATCTCTGATTTCAGTTGTTTTATGAATGTTTTGTTTGTGTGGGTGGAATCAATTTAGCAGCACATTAAGAGGGAAAAGAAAATGCCAGGCCTTCTACTAAGTTATGGAGAGGAGGATAAGAAGCTGTGAATTTTATGCCCAACATTTCAGTGTGTTCTCCATGAATTATTAATGTAATCCATCAGTTGCCATAAAGTATAGACCTTATATAGTAAAAGGTACCGTGGGGCTCAAAATTGTCAGTGAAAATGCTTCTATAATGCGTCCTTTTCTAGCTTAATGCTGAACTCATTACAAGGTAAATTATCAACAAAACAAATTTATGCATTCAGAATTGCATTTTGATCTGACCGAAAATCAACAAGGTTATGATTATTTCTGATGATAATGCAATCCGGCATGATTTGAGAATGGTCCAGAGCTTCAGTGGAAGCAAAAACATCTGATCACATGATTAGTGGTATAGAAATGGTGTTAGAATTTTTAAATCTTTTCTTTTTTTTTTTAATTCTTTTTTGTCATTTTGAATCTTAAAACTTTTCTTCTTGCAGATTTGCATAACAAAAATCACAAATTGTCAATGTGATATCAGAGTTTTGGACCCTACTGAAAAACCATGGGAAATTTTTTTTTTTTTAGTTTTGGGATATTTCGGTTCATTAAAGGTGTAGATATAAAATACAAAATACAAATACAAAATTTTTTCACATTTCATGCTTGCATTTGGGTGCTTGATGCATAATTTGTTAATGAACCTTTTTGTTTATCAACATCGGGGAAATTTGATGTTAAAATGTTTATAAATTGATTCATTTTCATCATTCACTTTTTCCCTTTATCACCATTTTATTTATAATGCTTCTAAGTTGTCATATGAATTAAAAGTGCAAACATTCCCTGTAGTTCCTCAATTAATACAAGCTCAAAAAAGCTGCATTTATGATAATTTATAAAATGATGTGTAGAATAGTTTTAGCTTGAAATTTAGAATATAAAACACTGCAGGATGTGTATCAACCATTTGCATATAGAACATAATTTCTACATTTATGTATACATCAAGTTAATTAATATGTTAACAATTAAGATCTCTTTCTGCCATATATCATCACTTGGTTTTACACTTGCTTAACTTGTTGCAAAATATGCTCCAATTATTGAAGCTTTAATCTGATAAGCCAAGAATTGCCAGTAAGGCTCATGTTCACACACCAGGGCAGTGTGTTCCTGCATGACAGCACCCCTAATGAATAATGAAGCGGCACAAAAGGCAACAATGTAAGGTGCTGAGAACGCCTGCACCATATGAAAGCGGTTGTCACCTAAACATATAAAATGGTTTAGCGCAGGCCATGACTTTCAGCAGTCACTTAATATTGCTGCCACAAGAACCTTTGGAGCTACCAAATGACCGGCACGCCAGGGGCATCACCACAAGCCCACTTCCTCCCAGTACCAAGAGGCGAGATCTGGGCTATGCATGCTAACATATGCTACCCCTAATTGGGCCTGGGAGACGGTTTAACAACCATGCTACACGTTACTCTACTGACAAATAGAGAAATACAGCCCTTGATCAAATTAACACAGGGAAGAGTGAGAACTTCACCGAGCCCTTGACTGTCTTGGGGCATCGGCTCTGAGTTTGCCTAGCCTGAGAAATCTACCTGAAAGAGGTTATTTGAGTTCAGTTCAAGCTGTTCGCTTCATTCATTATGTCCAGAGCTGAAAACCAGACTTCCAGTTTCAGCCGTGGAGAATGATCCTTTAAAGCTGGTATGAGCAGGGTCAAGAAGCAGAACAGAAGGACTTCTTCAGCGAGGTTCATGAGGGCCAGATTAGATAAACCAGGCATCCATAATGATCCTCCAGCTGCTGCTAAACAATTAGCATTTAAATGCCCTGCCATCCTTCTATTCATCTTGACTGAGCCGGTATATAAATTAGTCAAAGTGAATTACTGATTACCAGTAATTTAGTCCTTACACCTCTGGCTTCCTCATGGGGTGCAATTGTAGCTATGTTCACACACTAACTAATTTGTCCAATTAGCTTGCTGCAAATGCTGTGCTGGTTCATGATCAGTATTGAGGGTTTTTTTTCCTAAATGCCTTGACCGCGAAAACATTTACATTTATTCATGTAGCGAACTCTTTTTATCCAAATCGACTTACCAAATGAGGAATGTTACAACACAATAACAATTCTGCTTTAATAATCCAGCTGCATTGCATTTCCTTTTGGCTGATTTATGATTTGTTTGGGGGACAAATAGCTTTGAATGGGCTGTAAGTGGCAATCACTAAATAGTTTGGTTAACACCAGGGGAGTGACTAACTTAAAGTGGCTTACTTTTGCTTATGTAGTAAACCCAAAACAGTGGTAGCTTTTCAGTAACACACTAATTTACCATACAATAGTACATTTATGCAGTAGCATATATAATTGGACTGATAATTACATCAGTGAGTGGTTCAAAAAAACTTAGTAAAAGGAATTTCATACACTGTGTTCAAAAGTACTGCTAAGAAGTGTCATTTTATGAGTAACAAGATTTTTTATTTATTTTGACCAAAAAATATATAAAAACACTAATAGTTTGGAAATATTTTAACAATTTTAAAAAATGTTAAAGTATTTTATTAATATATGACTACATATATATTTTATTATTTATTTATTATACTTTATGAATACATTTTAAAAATGTAGTTTATTTCCTGTGATGACAAAAGCTGATTTCAGCAGTTTTTTTAATATAATTTCAATTATATTATATTATATTATATTATATTATATTATATTATATATATTATGAATTATAACTGTTCTGTCACGAGAGATTGTTAAAAATAAAAAAGTAAAAAATAGATCTATCTGTCGTATCTGACTGTCCTGTGTCTATCTGTCTGTACTATCTATCTATCTATCTATCTATCTATCTATTCTATCTGTTGCTAATTTAACTCTAGAATACTTCATACATTCAATATCAGCTTATAGTCTAGCAATCTATAACAAAACAGTAGTACTGTAGCTTAGTACTTGTAGCCACAGTTTTGGATTAGCTTCCCCATCACTGGTTAACAATTATTGATACTCATGTGAAAATCAATTGTGATGCAGCATGGAGAGAGATTTAAAACATTCTGCTGCCGGCAGAAGCAGGATTGTTCGGTACTGTGAAAAGGAGAATTGCTGTGGTTTCTATTTGAACATGTTTATTTTTTTTTATGAAGGGAAATGGTAAAAAGCCATCTATCTGTTAAGGTCTTCACTTGTAGCTCACAAGACCATATGTCTGTCCATCCAAGCAGATATTTTGGAAAGGTGAATGCTTCCGTTTCCGTCTGCCAGTGTGTTAGATTCTGAGTGAGAGTGTTTTTTGCTGCCAGAATTTATCTTCTGGTGTCCACCGTATGCACAGCTGCAAACCGTTTTTTTTTTTTCTGCTGTGTGGAGGTGTTAGTTTTAGTATGAGCTTTCAAAACACCTGGTTATAGTTTGATGCTTTACTTTGACCACGGTTATATGTATGAATGAACCTCTGTTTGTGCTCTGTTTGATTTAACGTATGGTTTAATCTTCAGACCTGTCAGAGTCGTGGGACGAGTCATATAGATGAACAAACTTTTAGTAGAGCAGTGTTCCTTCGGTGACTGTTCTGCATCACAATACCGAAAGACCGTATCATTGCATTGTCTTGGTCTCTGTTCCTGTTTTAAAGGCAATTACAGCCGTTCCAGGCTCCTTTAACTCGCACAGATTGACAGCTGTCGCCCCTGGAACTGTTGTATTAGCCCAGAAGGTCCACTGACATTAAAAAAAACAGGCGCACACAAGAGCAGCCCTGTGTTGTGTGTTCCCGATAGAGCTTCCTGAGTGTGACTTTTCACCAAAATCAACAAGCCGTCAATAGCAATTCTCCTCGATTAGAAATCTCAAAGCTGCTAAGCTCAAAGTGCTGGTCGGCTGGCATTATGCTGCTCTCAGACATTTTCCTGTGTTCACGATTTTCACATGGTTTCAAGATGGCTCTCTGATTTTTACTGGATTGTGTTTTGATCTGGATGTTCAGTCAAAAACAGGGCCTTGCTGAGTATGACTAAAGTCTCGTTATGGCAAGTAAACTGACTCCATAAAGTAACTGACTTCATTTCTTGCCATTACAAATTTGTTTCTAAAGCAATTTGTTTCAGTGTCTTGCACTTTACACTTTGTCATAATTGTGACCTTAGATCTCAAATTTGCAATTTTATATTTCACATTTGCAGCTGTGATTTTTATTATATTATTATATCATAGTTATCCATATTTGCGAATTTATATTATTTCAAAAATGTGACTTTTGTCAGTGTCACTGTAGTATCATGGAAATGCTATTAGAGTTTTTATTAATATTCTGAATTAGTGTTTATATATATATATATTTTTTTATTTTTGTTTAATTTTTGGTAACGTTGGGTGTTTTTGTCTTTTTTTATGTCTATATAATTTTTACAAGTTTTATTTTACATCAAATTAAAATAAATGAACATTAGAAAGTTTTTTTTATATATATATATATATATTTTATTTCCGCTAAAATTTGTTCTATTTCTGTTCTAAAACTGTTCTATTAAGATTTTTTTTTTTTTTCCAAGATTGCATTTTAATGACATCAAATTTGCAAATCTACATATTGTACGCTTTGTCTTAGTTTGTGGACTGGGCCCGCATGGAGCAGGTTTAATTAAGATAGGATTTACTTAAACTTAAACTTTATCTCTTTATTATCTGATATCTACATACTTATACCGACCATGCTGTGATATTCAGATTTCGATCCAAAAGGTGGACTATAACTTAGAATTAATTTACTCGCATTCATCTTTCGCATTGCCTTGTATGATTTTGTGTATACACCTGAGCATTGATATCTAGCATTTACATTATGTGTGAAACATCTAACCTGCCAGCTAGCATGGATTTATGAAATGTTAGAAATTGGAAGTCGGGCTGAGCCACATAATTACATTCTTAGCTGATCATTGTCATTCATCTCCAGCTGATCTCACCAAGGCAGGCGTGCGAGTAGATAAGCAACATTTATGGGATCCAGTCCACTCCTTGATATATATTCTACTTACTCTTCACGCTAAGAGATTTCTTGGGAAGCATGACTTCAGTCACAGACATGCTGGGTTTGGAATAGGGCATTGTGTACCACACACTGTAGCAAATGTGTCATCATCAATAGAAATTGATCTAAGCCTTGTTTTGAAATATCTCAGTGAGCTACATCATATACTAAGACATGTTCTTTCAGTATGTGAAAATATACTTTTGTTCAGGAGAAAGAGGCCTGCGGCTATTGAGCCTTGCACTCAGAAGAACATTCTGACAGGTAGTATTTTTTACATTTTATATCAGTATGATGATGCTATTTTTGCAGATATTGATTGAAATTGTATTTTTAACATCTAGAGGCATATTACTCAGATTCTATAGGTCTACAGTAATTATTTCTGTTTCATTTCTTTTGTTTATATTTAAAAAGGGGCTGGATTGCCTTATGCCTTGCCTGCTTATTAAACCACTATAGACTCTAAGAATTAACTTCAATTAACTTTAAGGCCTAAAACAGAGGGTACCAAGGGAATGAGTGGTGTGTGACTGGACTTTTAGGAAATGAGGGAAGCAAATCTCTTCTCTGTGCTTAAAGAGCATTTATTTTTACTTTGACACCATTTCTCTTGTCATTGAAAATACCCTTACCGTAAAAAGTGGCAACAAACAGGACAAAGCTCTTTATTTGGTGTTTGATATTTGACATGAAGAATACATTTTAACATTCATGCAACCTTTCCACAAAAAAAGGTTCTTTGTAAGTTCTTTAGATTTCTTAAAATGTTTCGTTTGCTTGTACTCCACGAAAAATAGATTTTTTCTAAGAACTGAAAGGGTTCTCTGGAAAAACACAATTAGTGGTTCTTAATTTGTTTGGCTTCACATTGCAAAAAACTCCTTTTAAAATCTTTACTTTTAGGAGTATATTTGCATAAGCTATTTATTGAAAATACTGAAATGTAATAGATTAAGCACCTTTTAAGGGTTTTGCATTTTTAGTAGTTGCTCCAAAAGTAATACGTACACTCAATACGTAGTTACTCCCCCACCCCCTGCCAGTAGTACAAGCATTTGGTGGTGCTTTTATTGTGTTTTCAGCTACTGGTTATTAGTACTATTTTAAGTAGATGCTCCTTCTATTATTCCATTGCATTTCTCCTATTGTTCAGCACAAGACTCATAAGAATAGTACTATGCTGTGGCATTATACCTATTTTTGTACTTACATACATGGAGCATGGGAAGCTAAAGGGATTGGGCTGCAAACTGCTTGCACTGTATATGGCAAGTATGCTGGGATATGGGCAGGCATTTTAAGGTGGTGCAAAAATTTCAAGTAAAATATATTCAAGTGATACAGTGAGTATTCCCAAGCGTAGTATATAAAGCTGTAAATAGGCGGTAAGCCTGGTGCGGATTACAAAAATATTTGGAAGAGTTTTTTTGCATTGTAGTAGTAGAGAGTGTTAATATCATTAACTCACCTTATGTAAGCAAACGAGGGGCCATATTTAAACATCTGTTTTTCATCACGCATCCTGTGTCTGCTGTGAATTCTAGAACTAGTAATTCAGGCACTGTAGTTTCAATGCATTTTTTGTCATTGTTGCCTTTATTTGACTTATGGGGGTAATCAATACTTTTACAATCTAGTATTAGTTTGGAAAAGTTCTAATTACGTAAAACATGCGAGTTACTTTCTAAGCAAAAGTATAAAAGTGGACAGTTTTTAAACAAAAACTATTTATATACTAGTTTTTAAACAAAAAATAGTTTTGAACCTGAGTAAGTTTAGATAAGATACTGATTAATTTAGAATTAATCATAGTTAATTTATAATTACTGTTACTACAAATGATGTTTAAAGTTGTACTGTTTTGTTTATTTAATTTTGCAGAGTCTTGGAGCCACTGGCAGATACGGAAACCCATAAAAAGTAAGTGGTTTATTTTATCTCCTTCACCTTCTAAAAACTCCCCCATGCAGTGGTCAGAAATGAAAAAGGGAAAAGGATAAAGACAATGAACCATATGTTTGAACTAATGATGTGCCCTATCAAATAGTGTTCACAAAACTGACACACTTGAATGAAACTCATGAATATGATGAAGTGTAACTACAGCTGCCTAATGAGCCTCGGTATGAACTCAAGTATTAATTTTCACTAATGCAAGGCTGTAAAATTGCATTTTCCTTGGTTTAGACATGTCTGACTTCCAGAACCAAGATAATGAATAGTCTTGTTATCACAGAAGACATTTATAAATGTTTATTTTGTGCTTCTTATCAGTTCATCCGTTTGTTATTCACTGACATTTGTAATCCAATCAGAATGCACAGAGGAGCATGTTTCAAAGCTATTTGGTTTTATCAATAATGAATTCGTGGGGGTTTGTTAAGGCATAGAAACCATTACCTCGGGTAGCAGCCAATATCTGAGAGTGTTATATGGCACTATTATTGGCTGCTCTGGTCATCCCTGCTCAGATGAAAACTTCATGAAGGTTTGCTTTTTGACATCTCAACTTGACTAAGCTATCTGCAGCACGCATTTACTGTTTGATAAATGTATATATTCATTTAATTTAACTGTTAAGTATTTGTTCATGAGCAAAAACAATGCTTGGGTTCTGTGGCAATCCCCACTGTGTAATAGCTGTATATATGTGTTTGCCCATTCTCTCATTTGATGTAGTTTTATATTTTACAATCAAGCATCGTACTCCGCTCAACACAATACATACCTTTTCTACAACCAGAAGAGCCTCTCTATGAGGCCTTTAAAATCCCTAACCTGTCAGTTTGTTTTGGGTAATAGTGTGTTTGCCTGCACACGTCTAATAGCTGCAGAGGGAAACTGTTCTGAATGCTTCCCTCCCCCTTGGTGAGAAAACCGTGGCTGCCTGCAGTCTGAATCAGTGAGCCCATGGTATCCATTAAGAAACTATGGCACTACGCGGAGATCAACCACAGCCGATTTAACCCTCAGAAGATATAATCAAGTCCTGGCTTCATTCCGAGAGATGCTGCAAACAGTGTGGTGTTGATACACTGCATTGTTTCGCAGTTTAATGATTAAACATTTAGACTTTATTACAGAAGATGTTCTGATAAGCGTATTCCATAACGATGTACATAGCTTTGCAGCAAAGCAGTTATGTTATTATATATGACAGCTGACCCTAAATGAAAACTCTGTCACTTCATTTCTTTGTAGAAAAAAAACTGTGGAAAGCTGTAGTCACCATTCACTTTCATTGTATGTATAGCAACAGTTGAACTCCTTTGTGTCTCCACCACCTAAAAGAAAGTCATACCGGATTTGAAAAGTCATGTGAAAGTGAGTAAATTGACAGAAGTTTATACTAATACTAGAGCATTGTGACATATATTACAAAATAAGTCTGTCATTATTGTGGTCTAAAAATACGACTCTATCTTTAACCAGCAGATGACCTACAGGCAAAAATAACAGTTTGAACGTCACATCATCTATTCGCTGACTATGAACAATGATAAAATACATCAGACCAGTTGTAAGCTGCTTGCTTTATGCTCGGTCAGTCGAGGCAGGTCTCTGGCCTCACTTTCCACTGATGGATGTTCCACGCTCATGACACAGGGAGACTTTAAAGTGGACGTACCAGGTGAAACATGCATTTGATGTTCTGAATTTTGTGCCAAAAACAAAGAAGGAGCACAGGTTGTTTCTCAGGATGAGTGTGTACGTCACTGACACCAAATTGTTCGGCATTTATAGTTTCGGCTGAACTCACATTCACTTGGGGACACAGAGAAATCATGGTTGCCACACAGACAGTAGAGGTTAGATTGGTAACACTCGAATTTTGTTAAGGAGGGTTACATAAAGAATCTCTTAATGTGTATATTAAGCTTTATATGGCACTTGGACTTTTATACGATTGAAGGACTGAATCCACAGAGGCCTTAATAGTGTGCCAATAGTTTTAGCCTTCTAAAATTCAGTTATTTAAAAACTAGGCACAGGTTGATAAAAACTAAAGTTTATTCAATATTGTGTGGCATGCAGTGGGTCCCCGTCAAATTGCAGTTGCTAATTTGTCTCCTTCTGTGGCGTTCCAAACTTGTATGACTTCTGTGGAATATAAAAGCAGATATTTTGCGAATTGTCTCAGAATCTCCTTGTCTAAAAATTGGGAAGTCAGTGGGTTCCAAATTGTTGCTTGGTTCCCAGTGTTCTTCTAATATCAGGTTTGGAGTAACGTACAGTTAATTTTCATTTTTGGTCAAGCTGTTCATTTGATTAGAAATCACATTCATTGGAACAAATACTAATGATCTTAACGTTGCTAGTGTGGTACACTACCCATTAAGCTTCTCAAACATCAGTGTTTTCATGTATAAAATTCTTGCAGGACAGTTGATTGATAATTCACTCTACAAGTTCTTGGCAGAGTGATTTTGGCTTCTCGTACTCAACTTCCCCACCTTTTTCTGTTCATTCAAGTAGCTGTTTTGAGACTAATCGCCATCCTAGCATATGGTTTTGCTCTTCGCCTGAGGAATCAGTGCAGATATTGTGGATTGCCTGCCAGTAAACAGGTATTTGTATTTTTTGAACAAAATGCTAATAGAAACCAAGCACTCCAAGCCCATACCCCGATGAGATGTGTGTCGCAGAGCGATGTTGCCGTGGCCTTTGTTTTGCCTTGCCATGCAAAATGGAAGACTTAGCCTTGAGCTCCGAGAGGAGCCGCACACAAAAGCCTGCCTGAGAAGAGAACGCTTGCTCTTTCACGCCGTCGGGACTGGTATACTGCCTGTCTGATTGGCTATGTGTTCGCTCCTCTCATAGCCCCCCCTTCTGCAGGTTTCTTGCCTTTCCATGAGACAAGAATCTATCGGGAAGCAGCTGCAATGTGAGACGACTGGATCAGGTTGGAGGGTGACATGAGTTTAGAAGTGGTTTTGTGATAGCTACAACTTCACATGAAGGTCACGAGTAATCAACGCGTTTCAACAGCTTCAAGCAATAGGAACGAAGGTTGTCTTTTCTTTATCTCCTTCCATTTCATCACTGGTTCTAAACTTGTTTTCACACCTTCCTTTTGGTGCTTTCAGTCATCCTACACCTGCTGCCTTACTTACTCCTATTACTAGCTGGCCTGGTTTCCTCATTGTTTCCTTCTAGTGAGTCACTTTTAACTTCCTCTTGACTGGTGTTATCAAATTACCGATTGTCGCGTACTGAAATTTGAAAATGTGATGATACCAGCATTTCCCGCTAGCATTTTGAGCACCTGTTGAGCAGATTCTTGAACAGCTCTGATTGGCCATTGTGTTGCGAGGGTGCTCAACAGATAACTGTATGTCTGTTGACACAATTGCCAATCAAGAGCTGTTGGGGGTAAGAATTCAAAATGCTGAGCGGGAAATGCTGGTAATCGTCCATTTTTAAAATTTTAGTACCGACTGGTACCAACATCGGTTACTTTGAACAACATTACTCCTGACATTAGAAAGAAACGAAGCCCTTTTTAACAGAGCCACTAGATGTTGAAGAGTTATTTGTCTTGATTTTGTAAATTTGTTTCTTTGGCCCAGTGCTGCGCAAAACATGAGGGAATTGAGTTTATAAAAGCAGTAATGTTGCACAGAGATATTCCTGTAGGCCACGGGAGCAATATCACTGTTGCAAAAGTAGCAGTAAACATTCAAGAGAATATTAAATTTATTTATTTACTCTCTTATTAGAGATTGCTTGGGGGCTGGGGCTGAATGGTGCTCAATGATGCTTTATCATTTTATTGTAATTTTTTTTTTCTACTACATACCTTTCAAGGATTTCTTACTGATAGGAACCGATGACACGGATATCTCGCTGATACCATTAGGGTCAGTTTTCATTAAGCGTTGTGTCCCCTGGATGCTCGCATGCAAGACGATGAGAGCTTTGCTTTGTAAGCTGCAGTTATGGAAAACAGAGAGCAAGTTTTCTCCCCTCATGGAAAATGCTCTCTCTGAAAGTTTGCCATTATTTTGAACTGTTTTGACGCAGTTCCCTCTTAAAGAGGCCCCGACCCCTTATCCCTGGTGTACATATACTGGTGTCCATTAAGAAATTATACTTTGAGTATTGGCGTGTGAGACAGTTTTTAGTTCTTGAAAGCTTGTGTTGAGAGTTAGTATTAAAGCATTAGTATATGAATTCATTGTATTAACTTTTTTTTTTCAAGTTTAGCTGGTGTCTGAAATTGCGAGAAGCATCTCGCTGCAGACCACCAAGATCCAGGGGGCATGGTTGGATCTAGATCAACCACTCCCACCTTACATTTACCTAAAAACCATACCCTGATCCCTAAACCTACCCATCTTCCACCTCTCCTAGCCTGTGGAAGTGAATCCAACCACACCCCTGGACTTTTTGGTCTGCAGCGAGCCCTACGTGGAAATTGCTGTTTTCTACATTAAACGGGTACAATATTAGGTAGTGTATGTATATAAACCATATTATTTTTATAATAAGTTTATCATACTATATTATAATATAATATACGCTAAAAAAATTGTTGTAGGATTTATACTTTCACTCATAACTCACTTTGATTAATGCCTAGTGAATTTCACAAAATAATTCCTAAGAAATGGCAAGTAAAAACATTGAATTACAAATTAGATTTTACAAGATACAAATTTTAATGTTACATTTTACATATTTCAGTATTTCAGTATTTTTTAGATCCGGTTAAAATCTAAAGGTCCTTTTTTATCAACAATAATTTTTTTACAGCGTACAAATACTGTTTACCCGATTTATTACAGTAATAAATCATAACCTTTCACCAAAAACTATGTTATGGAGTCGCTGTGTGTTTCGTTGCAAAGCGAAACTACTTTGTTTGGCCTTCAAAAAGAGGAATGACTAGAAATCAATGGTTATAAGTTGTATTTTAAAAACAATGTTCCGGAATAGCTGAACCTCAATATTCAGAGATTTATGGAGATATGAGGACTGTTTGCTGAACCAGTAGCCTGCAATGTGTTGTGGGCAGAACGGGCTGTTTCTAATAAAGTTGGGCGTTCAAACTTCCGCAAGGACGTGTGGTGGTGCTGACTCACAAGCCCTGTAGTAATGTTTTTATATTTAAATATTTGCAGTGGATGATTCAAGCGTGAGTTTTAAGCAGTAGAGTAGTGTTTTTTGTTTGTTGTTTCTCAGATCACAAAAATGCAGACATGGTTTTTGTTTCTGCAGCAGAAACGATACACAACGCAACGCGGTAAAAAGACGTATAAGTCATTATAATAAGTTATTATGGCCCCCTGGATGCAAAAAGCCCTCGTTTGTAATGAGTTTTATTGGTTTTGTCTCGTCTAGTGATGTCCAGATTGCAAAAGAATCTTTCTATTTAACCAGATGTTCTTAGTGAACGGTTCGAACCAGGGTCACCAAATGGAACTGAATCGTTTGAACGGTTCACTTCTCCTAGTACGCACTACTCCACAACATTACGTTATTCGGTTTAGTAAACGTGCCTTACCCTCCCTCTGAACGCGAAATAAAGCGCAGATCCTGAGTTAGTCAGTTACTCCTACAAGTACATTTGACTGAACTTCTAAAAGAGAACCGATGATGGGATGTGCACGAGTAGAAGCAGCTTGACTGAGTCTCGTACTTCTGGACTGAGGAGAAGGCATAGCATGTTTAGTAAGGTGGCATAACAACTTTCCGTCCACAGCGCTTTGATGCATTCGGACACTCACCACGGCACTGGAATAGCTGAGCCAAATCAGAGCCCCATCACCTCGCTGTTTCAAGAAGAATGAGCTTTTGGAAAAACCGCTTGAATTTTCAGATCGTGCGTTGCATAGAGGGGGAAAAACAATAATGTACGTTTATATGGAAAATAATGGTGTTTTTTGGAACTTAAACCGCATAAACACATTGCATTAAACCAATACACAAATAAGGTTTCTTTTTAGCACGCATCATATGAGCCCCTTTAAAGGTTTCAATTTATTTCTATCTCAAAAGTGAGAATACCATATTACCATTGTTTATTAGGTAACTTGACCATTGACTTCCGTTCGTGAATTATCACAACCTTAAAAAATAAAATAAAAAAACAGTTGACAAATTGAGGACCCCAGTAAATTGCAGCATCACTGGCTGCACCTCATAAGTTTTATGTTAGGATATGGAACAATTGAAGCTGTCTTTCATGTTGGCATATATTTCATTGGCTTAAATAAAGAACCCAAGCCCTAAATCATTAGGAATACCTTGTCAAAATGCAGCCCATTTCCATTCCACCTTTTCCATCCACCTTATTGTTTTCTTCTCTGTATCTCCTCATTTTTCTTTAAGGTGTCCTTTTTCTTCTTAGATGTTTTCGATTTAATCAACACAGGAGGTTATGTGGTTGCACCTGGAGAGGAGGTAAGAAGTGTTGTAGGAAATGTCTTGTCTGTCCATTTGTGGTCGTGCGTGAATCATCCCTTTTCTTTCCTCAAACTTGTTTTTAGCTCCAAACTGGCTTGGTTGGGTAACTTCAATCCATCTACAACTACGGTGAAGGACTGCCGTTAGCACTTCTGTGTTCAATGACCCTTTGCATGAGAAAACAAATGGCTGAGCTATTCTCTGAGAAAGGAAATTAATGCATTCCTAATACGCAAGGTAGGTGGGCAGAGATAAGCAATTAGTATAATATTCCTTTTCCCCGGGGACCCATTTCACACCATGTCGCGACATATAGACAGAGTAGAATTACAATGAATCTGAAGCTAGACCATCCTCCCACAGGAAAAGGATTTTTTTTTTTTTTGTGTAGTCCAATTCAGGTTTCATCTCGAAAAGCTACAGTAGTATTACTTCTAAAAAGTCTTAGAAATCTCCTCTGCTGGTAAATGGAACTGTAAATTTCCATTGGCCTTTGGAGACAATAAAAATCAGGGCATGCTTTTGTGCACCAGGGCACTAAACACACAGTCAAGCATTCCAGCTATTAAGTCAGTATTACTGGATTAAACGCATTACATGCAGTGATTGAGCACTCATTCTCAATATTGCTTTAAAACCTACGGGTCTTCACAAATACAAAGACACACAAACAACCTTTTTTGTCATAATGGTTCTGATCATTATTATAACAACATCATCAACGAGAGGAGGAAATTAGGACAACGTTTTAGTTGAGTATGCCTCAATTAAGTTGGAGCATTATGCATTTGCCTGTGGCACATTTTTAAAATGAAGAGTTCTCAACTAGCCACATTTGAGTTTTCATCAGATTGCTTCTGTGATTCATGTTTTACTGGGTTTGAACTGCCTCACTGCATACTGCCTACATAGGCAGTTGGTTCTTTTGTGTGTGGTTGTGTGTGTGTTATGTGTGTATATAATATATATATATATATAGATATAATATACATATATATATATATATATATACATATAATAAAATAAAATACAACTAATTAAATTAAAGCTGTTTAATGTTTCTGCATATATTCATGATTATTAAAACTTTTTTTTTTCAGAAATATTAAAGAGTAGAAGTTATATTTTTAATTGTAAATATACATCTTTATAATTATAAATCAATATATAAATGTATATTCAATAAATATAATTATATAATAGCAAAATGATTATAAAATATTATTATCATTTGTAAAGTAATAAAAAACATTTACTATAAAATATAAAATATTGTCTTTAAATGTTGGCATATATTCATAAGATTTATTAAAGAACACAGGCCTTTATCTCTCTAATTGAATACCTTTGTCAAGTTAAAAGTAAAAGTTTGATTTATGATTTTATATATATATATATATATAATATATATAGATACTATCTATATCTATATATATATAGTATATATATTGATATATTTTCTTTTAATTTATATTTTGTATATTTCTATAATTATTTTTATATGTTTCTTAAATAATAGTGTGTGTGGTCCAGAGGCTATGACCCTGGGATTCATCTCTTTCCAAGAAATCTGATGAAACCTTGTGGTCGGTTCTGCTCCTTAGTATAAAATGCATCCAGAGGGGGCAAAAACTAATCTTAATAATTATGCTGCCTATCTTTTGGGACAGCCCTCCTGTGATGTCTTAAAATACTGTAACAGCGACAGGATCACTAGGGTTTGAACCGCCAAATGTGTGTACATGGGAGGCAAATCACCTGTGGATCCAGCTCAGGTCCACTCATGACAGTCAGAACTCCAGATTGTTGTTATGTTGGGGATTAGAATAGCCTGTTTCGGCAGATAGAGGCAGGCAGAAGGAGACAACTGGAACAACAGGTCCCCCCCCATCGCGTGCACAGCGTGCTTGGGGCATGCTCAGTGGATCTCGCGTTTAAACGCCTATATGCTTTTGTTGTCTCTGTGTCGCCCTATCCTAGCTCCTGCAGAATGCCCCTCTTTCCCCTCCCCCTCCCTCTCTCTTCTCTCTCTCCCGCTCTCTCTCCTCTCCTCCACCCCCTCCAATTCCTCTCTCTCACCGCACATCGTAGCCTGCCACACCGCGGTGTGAGATGGACTCGTGAAGAGGAGAGCTCCGGTGAACACCTGGTACTCCGGGCGACTCCAGAGCCCGGCAGGGGTGGTCTGTTTTGACCCTTTCCCTCTTCCAGTGCCCTGAAATCAAACACTGTCCCACCTCTTACCGGACTTTCTCTCATCAGATCTGAAAGTTAGGATTTCCCGACTGGGCTCAGAGACTCAACCAGAGGCAGAGGAGATGCTGCGCTGATTAAGGATTTCAGACCCCTCTTCCTCCTCTCTGGCACTGCGGGAAGCTCTCAGAGCTTGGACAGGTGAGTTGAGCAGCTTTTTCACTCTTACTTCAGTGTACTTTCCTCACAGTACGATTCCCCCCTTAAGTGTTGCTAAAAGTAAAGACCATCACCCCCCGCTGCTGCTTCCCACAGGTGCTTCTCAGTCATCCTGGCAGCTGCCTTTCATTTTTTTGATTGGATTTAATTGGATTCAAGGCATAACCTTAGAGCACCACTCTGATTCGACCCTCTCACTTTGTTCACTCGATTACACACTGGTGGTCAGAGGCTTCACTCTGGCACTGCAGAGTGCAATATTATTAGTGCACTGAGTAGGTGTTTTCACACTCAAAACTGCGCATAGAAAAAAGAAAAAAAAAAACACAGGACACTGCCTTAATGTCATGTCTGACAGGATTATAGACCGCTGGGATGAGAAATAAACACATTGATCCCCTACGGTTTTCCATAGCTTTTAAGGAGAATGTCAATTAAGTATTATTATTATTATGTTTTTTTTTTTTTTATTATTATTATTATTATGTTTTTTTTTTTTTTTTTGGAATAATGAGTGCTTCAATTTCTCATTACTTTTGCAACAGCATTGTTTTTATGCTCTGTTCAGATAGTGTGTACTTACACCAGATTGTTTTGACAAATGTAGCAGATATTGTCTTTTATTCAGGCATTTATATGAATTGTTTTTACACGTCATGGATGTGATTGATGGTTGATATAGAGGTGCTACTTGTCTGTGTGTTACATGAACTGCAGATAACTTACTAGGTGTGAAGCATCAGAAATAAGAACAATGTTCAGAATATTCTTTTTACAAATATATACTTTTGGGATGTAGCAAATGATGCTTTTTTAATAAATTGGATTCTCTCAAACAGCTACTATAAATCACTGTCTAGGTTACTGTTATGCTTAGCTCAGAATAATTAATGATTCCTGGAGGATTTCATTATAGTATAAGAACATTGAGGATATCCTTGATAACCAGACTATGTTGTCCAGCAGTGATGGCCACGGTCTGGCCAACGATATCTCATGACCAATTCATATGTATTTTGCAAGGGGGCTAACTCATACAAATTTTTGTATGATTTCTGTAAGGATTGATTCTGTAGATTTAGGGACAGGGTAGGGGTACTGAATTCCTACAAATTTGCCACCTCATAAAATATGGTAGATTTTTTACAAATCATACAAAACTTTATAGTGAGGTCGTACGAATTAGCCACCTTGTAAAATATGTATGATTTGCAGTTAGATCAGTTTGGCCTGGCTGCCACTGTTAATAAAATTGTCTGTTATGGATCATTGAGTGATATCAGTTTTTGATGTTGACTAATAATGCCATGAAATTATTTTATTTTTTATTTTTTTTATTAAAGGGGTCATATGATGTGATTAAAAATTTTTCTTTTCCTTTGGAGTGTTACAAGTTCCTTGGTGCATAAAGAAGATCTGTAAAGTTGCAAAAAAACTAAAGTCCTCAAATCCAAAGAGATATTCTTTATATTTTAAAAGTTAAAGGGATACTCCACCCCAAAATGAAAATTTTGCCATTAATCACTTACCCCCATGTCTGTTCCAAACCCGTAAAAGCTTCGTTCATCTTCGGAACACAATTTAAGATATTTTGGATGAAAACCGGGAGGCCTGTGACTGTCCCATAGACTGCCCAAGTAAATAACAGTGTCAAGGTCCATAAAAGGTATGAAAATCGTGGTCAGAATACTCCTTCTGCCATCAGATGTGCAATCTGGGTTATATGAAGCGGCGGGAACACATTTTTGTAAGCGAAAAAAACAAAAATAATGACTTTATTCAACAATTCCTTTGTCAACAGTCTCTTCTGTGTCTTATGTCCCCACTGGATGCAACAAATGCCTCTTTTATAATTGGTTTTATTGTTTTTGTCTTGTCTACCTACCAGATTGGTAAGGGGCGTAACATTTCCGTTACACTCTTGAGGTATTTGGCCAATCACAGCGCACTGGATAGCTGGCCAATCAGCGTACACCTCACTTTTCAAAACGATGAGCTTTGTAAAAAGTTTCAGACAGGCGGGGTATAGAGGAGCAACAATAATGTACATTATGTGGAAAATAATGTTTTTTTTTTAACCTTAAACCGCATAAACACATTGCATTACACCAAATACACAAATATATAATATATTATATATAATATATAAATAATGTTTCATTTTTTTTTAGCAACATTATATGACCCTTTAAAATCTTTTGATGGAATGAAGTTTATGCCTATGAAATATTTTATGCTCAAAGCTTTTTGATTTATTTGATACAAACTACAGTAAAATGTAGACACATTGTGAAATATTTTAAAATAACTATTTACTATTTTAAAATGTATTTGATTCCTTTTGAAGGCAAATCTGGATTTTCATCAACCCTTACTCTTAAAAGTCACATGATAAAAAGAGCAGATTCGATGCTCAAGAAACATTTCATATTATCTCAGTTTAAAACTTTTTTTTTTATCTCAGTTTTAAAAAAAAAATCAGGATTTTTTAAATGATTACATTAAAAACAACAGCATTGATTTGAAATAGAAATCTTTTGTAGCACTGTAAATGTCATTTTTGATAAATTAAATGCATCCTTGCTGAATAAAGTATTATTTATTTAAAAAAAAAAATGCAACTTTCGGACAATAGTGACATTTTAGATGTCACATATTTGCTTTTTCTTTTCAAAATAAAATACCTGGGCATCAGTATGCAGTTATTTTGCAGGTAGCTTTTGCTTGAGCTGAGGAATTAATGACTATCCAGTGGCCATCTGTCACCAAGACACTGCTGACTCAGATATTAGTCATAAATGGCATACAGAACAGATGCTATGAATTTATTTGAGTGCACCCCCCTTAACAGCACTGATGTAACAGTCATCACACCTAAATGTGTTTTGTCTGTTCTCTTTCCCTTCTCAACTCCACAGGAACTTCTCCGTTAGTATGACCCAACAGATGCAGAACCTGCAGCTGACGCAGGGTAAGAAGGGGGTGGGTCCTGCCTCCCCCAGTGCTGCAAAGCGCCTCTACCGAAACCTCTCAGAGAAGCTCAAGGGAAGCCACTCCTCCTTTGAGGATGCCTACTTTTTTGGTCGACCTGACCGTATCCGCAAAGTATCTGTGAGTATCTTGGAAATTAAAAAAAATCAATAATTCACAATTTTCTTATAATAAAAAGCTGACATTAGCCAACATTTACATTTATAACTGTCGAATGAATTGATATTACATTCACTTTGACCTTACACATGACATGCTTAAAACTGGAATGACATTTCGGGTGCCCATGAGACTGTCAGCGCTGTGCCATACTCTCAGAGCTTACACAAATGTCACTGATTATATACAGCTAGATCTAGCAATCATCTTGTTGACTCAAGTGCCCGAATACATCTTTCACCCTCGATGCCTCCATATGTTTACATACATGGATTTAACTCACAATTGAAGAACAGAAACTCAGCTGCTGTGGCTGCAAGATTAGATGTATGAATTCACATTTTAATTATTAATCATTATTGCATTCATTGATTGGGGTACTAGTAGTTTCTGGTGCATGCCTGGTTACAGATCTGTGCTAGTAATTGTGAGGTTGTAGATCAAACCCATGAGAAATCGTCTATTGGCAATCTGTGCTCTCTTTTTTCATGTTGTCTATGGCTATTTTTGATGAAAGTCTGTGAATGTTTTTTTTTTTATTATATTAATTGAGAGTATTTTCTGCAATCCCAGTTAACAGTTATATGCATTAACATCTATAAGACAGACATTCATAGCTTGACTTTCCTGATCATAAACCATAAACATGGCTATGCAGTGCATTGCCAAAAAATAAACTAAAATAAAAAATTGATCAAGCATTCCAACCAGCTCATATAATACAAACATTGGCTAAACAGATCGCATGATTCTGTTGTATCCAATGAATGGCATACGAGGCAGAATTCGAAATGGGTTTGAAAACCGTTAATATAAGATTTCAATATAAAGTAGTATTCTATATATTGTTTATTCCAAATACAATTATAATAATCAGAAATATAATATATACAATACTATTCAACAGTCTGGGGTTGGTAACCAGTCTCTTGGCTCACCAAGGCTACATTTATTTGATCAAGAATGCATAAAATACTGTTACAATTAAAATATTAAATTAAATTAAAATGCATATATTAAACATTTTAAAATGTAATTGATTCCAGACTTCAGTGTCACATGATTGCCCGTAATATCCTGATTTGGTGCCTAAGAAACGATTTCTTATATTATCAGTGTTGAAGCAGCAGCTAAATATTTTTGTGGAAACTGTTTATTATATTCTTTCATAGGACTCTTTGATGAGCAGAAAGTAAAAAAAGAAACTGCTTTTATTTGAAATGTAATTTTTTGTAACAATGTAAAAGTCTTGACTATCATTTCTGATCAATTTAACTCAAATGTTGTCCTCGCAGAATAAAAGTATTAATTTATTTTTTAAAATGAAAATGTTACTGATGTTATATATATATAAATGAACAGGAAAGCAGTGAGAAAATTTTGTTTAGATTTTATCAAATTGTGTGGGCAATTATTGTATTACTAAGGAAATCCAATTGATCTTTTTGAGTCACAGCTTCTGTTCTAACAATCATATTGTTGTACAGTTGAGCACCAGATTTTAACCAGAAGGTGCACTAGGGGGACTGTTCCTGTTACAAGTGTTCTGCAAGTTACAGTGTATAAAAGTGTCTGCTAAATGACTACTTAGAGTATCATGAGTGCCGCTGCTTACCTTCAAACCGTTTTTTCTCCTCACAGAACATTCAGAGCAGTGAGGCTCTGTTTGAGGCTGTTGAACAGCAGGACCTGGATGCCGTACAGATCCTGCTGTTTCAGTACACAGCTGATGAACTGGACCTCAACACCCCAACAGTGAAGGCCTGAACTCTGGACATCTCCATCATGACCAACCAACGTCCCCATAGCCAAATGCTACTCAAAGCTGGAGGGAAGGAGAGCCCTCACTGTGAGTATGCATATTTAACAGAGATGAGCTTCAAACGGTCAGTTCCCTCAGTGTGTCTAAAGTGTTTCATTATTAAAGAGCCACTAAAACTATTCTTGAGGTTTACAATGTAATTTGACTGGGAGTAAATCAATTAATTAATCCAGTCCTTTACAAACATTTGACATGGTGGGTTTTTTGTCACGATATCACCCTGTTTGGACATTGTTCTCTGTTTGCACTCAAGTTCACCTTTTGTCCAGTGTGTGTCAGTGTATGATATGTACTTCTTTGTTGTTGCTAATTTAGTAGATTTAATTATGAATTTATTAAAGACAGTTGTGAACAGTCATCTTCCTGTTGTGTGCGTGGTTTGCAATCAGTTGTGACAGGTAGTTTTCACCAAAATGACATATGTATTGTCCTCATTTGATGAAAACAAAATATTTTAAAACACTAGCATTTTCTTAGTGTTTTTTTTTTCTTGTGTCCCCTCATTACATGTCAGCTGTTGCATATTGATATATAAAATATATATTCCAAATGAATACAGTACTGTATACTTGTACTATACTAGAATACTAGTACTATATACATATATAGGCAGGCACACACACACACACACACACACACAGTATGTATTATTCAATTTATTAACACTTAAACACACTGTGTGATTAAATGTTTTGAATTGTATTAAAATAAAATGGTTTTTTAAAAAAATCACTTTAGCAATAAAAATATCTAAATTTATGAATTTAATATTAAACGGTTGTAGTTCTAATATATATATATATAGATATATATATATATATATATATGTGTGGTGTGTGTGGTGGTGTGTGTATGTATGTAATATTGTGTATATTTGTATATCTATATATAGATATATATATCTATATATATATATCTGTATATAATATATATATATATATATATATATATATATATATATATATAGTTCCGTTCATTAACACTTAATCACATGTGATAAAAATGTTTCAGTTTTTTACAGTAATTCTCTCACGGTAATACATTAAAATCTCTTTTACAGTAGCTGTAATTCTGTGTTTTTGGCTGAATCAATGGTTACAATTTAGAAATGTTATTTACTATTAACATATATGTTTTTATTACTTGGATTTTATTACTTTTATTATCTTGGGTTACTTTGGTATATTTTGCTTATCATCACATTTTCATCCTTAAGGAATAGAAGTGCATTCTATGCAGTTTCTTCACCATCAAAAGGTTTTTCTTGCGTCACACGCTCCTGTTTGGCTTTGGTGACCAAAAGCAGATGCTCTGTAATTGGACAAGCTGTTTAGAATGAAGCTGACGATAAACAGACTGAGCCGAAGTGAGTGCTTGGCACTTTGCTTTGGGGGCTCGTGTAATAATCGTCTCCAAGTAGGAAATACTAGAATAAACTTTTCCATGACAGTTGCCATAAGCACTCATAATTCTACTTTAAACATCTAATGACATCTGTCGTGACCACTAATGAATTAATGAATTACGTTCATTATGTAATATTTTAGTAATAACATTGTACAGTGTCACATACGGTTACCTTATAATAAAACAATCATTGTTTTCATTCATGCATTTTTATTTTTTACAATTTTGGTGACAACCTGGGGGCGGATATAAGGTTTTAACGCATCAAGAACAGATCTGTTAAAAATATCTGCGCCCATTGCCCGTAGATTAAATCAGTAGCATATTCAGTCCCTGAGTCTTTGGCAACAGTAGAAACAGGTGTTTCTTAACTTGAAAGACGTGGAAAAAAAGTCCTCCAGTCCCGAGCGCTCAGTGCAATCAGGAAATCATGAAAAAAGCCGAATGTTGTCTGAGACCAAACAGGGGAGCACTGTACTGCAGTCTGAGCAGGGCCAGGGTGGGGTAGACAGCACACGGCATCCCTCAGAAAAATCTTAACAAGGTTTGTCGTTTAATGGTTTAAATTTTCCAATGATGCATGTAACGGGGGGCAATTATACTAAGTGATTTATTGTACCCGGGCTGCAGTTAAATTTCAAAACATTCATCGTGGCACAATCCAATCTTGTAAACAAAACAGAAAATAAACATTGCCCGTATTTTCCCCCTCCTGGGCTTTCGGTATTATATTTATGTCAGGCCAGAAGTGCCAAGTAAATCAATCAGCCAGACGCCTGACAGTTTAGAGGTCTGACTGAAAGCCTGATGTTTAAAAGCATGTTTATGGGCAGGACTGGGGCCCATAATGCCTATATTTAGGGCCGTCCCCAAGTCCCAGACAATTGCCAAACTGTGTGTGCCAGTGCAATATCTGCCGACTTGCCCCCCCCCCCCATTAATTTATAGTTTGTTCAATTAACCCGCATGTAATAGCCAGATGTCAATCTTCAGAGCGCAGGGAAATTGCACCTCAAGGTAGCTAATATTCTACCTTTTCCACTGTTCTGTGGACCCCCGTGTAAGACCGGCTAGGTTAGACCCTCTTGACAACACGCACATTATCATCTCCCCCGGAGAGCACCCGTCTCCAAGGGTTCGGGCTGGGCCAGTGAAAGAGGGTTTCTTTAGCCATGTATTTATTTGTTTATTTTGCTGTCATGGTCTATGACTAAGGCTCTGGTCAAGAAAATGCAGTAGTATTCACAGCCTATGAGGAGGACTGGTGAGGCAGTATTCATTTTTACCATGACAAATCTATATGGCCAAACACAGTCCTGTGTGTTCCAGACGACCGTAGACTACATTTCATCCACACTTCTATGCTGACACAAGTAGTTGTGAGCTTGGAGAATTAATGGTAGTGTAATGGGCTTCCTGTCATTTCAATCAGGACTTTTATTTTGGTTTACGTATGTAAGTTGGAGATACAGTACATTTGATCAGTCTGCTACTGCATGTCTTTGTCACATTACAGTTTTGATTATAAACAAGTTGATGAATTTGCAAGCAAAAACTATTATGTCCCTCCTACACTGAATTTTTTTTTTTTGAAGAAACAGTTTTACTTGTTTTTTTATTAATTTTTATTAATTTTTACATTTTTTGTTTTGTTTTTTGGTTATGGAGTGTAATGCTACAGTAGGTTTCCAGAAGTAAATCTCCTAGTCATTGTCTCCATAGAGAAACTGATTTTCAGCAGTAACGCATAAACCCTTCAAGACAGCTACCATGAGGCTGTTAAATTATGATTCATTCTTCCGTAGAAGCCACCAAGTGTGAATTAAATACTATTTCAGAAAACTCACTACTCATAATATTTGTATCTGTCTCTTATTTTGAAGTTTATCTTGCTTTTTTTGTATCTTGTCTGTGTTCGCTTCCACTTTCTTTTGAATTCTGGTTGTTTTTCTTTTGGTTTATTGATTTGTCATATGTTGGTTTTGCTTACTGGTTTATGTTTATCTTTGTAGTTGTTTATTATTGAATGTTTGATATGTTCTTGTTAGCCTTCTTGCTGAGTTTTGATGAGTTCATTTTCAGTGTAAAAACATGCTCCGTTTATTTGGTTCTGCTTTGTTTGATTTTTGAAGCTTTTCATTTTTTTTTTTTTTTTTTTATTATAATAGCTCAAAAATCTACAACTACTCCTCCTCAAGAGAGATAAACCAATCAGAAACCACTGTCACCATGGATACAAATTTCTACTCTCTACACACTCTCAAAATGCATACAGTATATATAGTATTAGCAATGTAAACTCAAAATATATTGTTTTTATAACTAAAACTATTTACTTAAAGTCATTCATTATATATTGTACTATAGTTTTTGGTATTACGTCATCTCAACGCGTCAATGGAAGGATAGCTTCATTTCCTTATAAATGATTTTAAGAATGCAGTCTAGTGCCTGTTTTTCAAAATATTTTTTGCTTCCAGTCAAAGTTTGTAATGTTGTGTTCATCTCAGAGCTGGTTGGTTTGGGTCAAGGGCTTTCTAAAACTCTTTATTGAAAAATCTTTTTACTGCCCACAGAGAAATTCCAGTACCTAGGCCATTGAAAAACAATGGGTGACCAGTGTTGTGCTCTATGTACAAGAGCTCGAATGTGCAATTCATTTTCATTATATCTGCAGAGAACCTGTATTTCCTACACTATACAGGTTGAAGTAAGACATTTTGACTTTAAAACTCAACATTAAACTGAAAGTGCAAGGTTGCCCAGAAGCAAAAAAAAATAAAAAATTATACTCATTGGAATTAATGAAAAGTCTCATTACCAGACCTCTGTGTTGTGTTTCAGTTGTCAGTCTGGAAAGCGAGATGCCCAATCTCTTGGCGCTGGTGCAGGAAGCCCAAAGAAGAGCCAGCGAGCTGTCCACCCAGGTGATAAGAGAAAGTCTCAGCCTGGAAACATCTGACAAGGAAAAACAGCTCAAAGCTTGGTAGTGGGAGATGCAAACTCTACAAGCGCCATGCGCACGGGATTCGAGCATGCACGTAAGCTCGAACCTGAGTCTGCTACTGTTGTCTGACCTTTTCAGGGAAAAAAAAAGGTATCCTTCATATATTATGAATACAATACAATACATGAACTAGCCTTATTTAAAATCAGTCCTGTCTAATCTATCACTATCTGCTGAAATGTCATCTATTCCCATATCGGCCCAACCTTGTTAACTTTATTAGAATGTGAAGACTCTGCAAACAAGGCCACTGTGATAATTTGGCCCACAGTATTAATATCAGGTTGATTGATATATTTATGGTTCTTTATTTATCTACAGTAATTTTTCTCCCCACCCTAAAAGCACAATGCAAGCTATGTGCAAGTTATGCTATGTGACCTTTGAACTGGCTATTACAGGACCACCGGAGGCTCCGTTGATGGTGCGTCTGAGTGTGACCGGCAGCACGTCTCTCACTGTCAACTTTCAGGAACCTGCCAGCATGAACTCGGCCGTGGTGACCAAATACAAAGGTCAGTGCAGCCATTTGTCTGTACACACATATATACCTGATTGCATTGAGAAAGGGTGTTTTTTTTTAAATAAATTGTTATTACAGTGGGTATAGAAAAAGAATCAACCCCCTTTACAATAATCACATTTTGTTGCTTTGCAGTCAGATTTTTTTTTTTTTTAACCAATAAGGGATTTGTTCATATTGTTCATCATTTAACATTCTACATTACTTAACTAACAAAACTGTATGAAAGGAGATGGAACAAGTCTAGTTAATTCAAACTATAATGTTGTTTTAGCTGTACCTTCTGTAGTTGATGATATCATGGTCCTGTTTAATTCTGTCCTATTTGGTTTCTTTAGAGTTCACTCATTTATTGATGTTCTCAGCCTTTAACTCTGTATAATGTATGATGGCGTTTATTGCAGTGGAATGGAGCTGTCTGAAGGACTTCTCTTTATTAGCCGGAGAGCTGATCCTCGAACAATCTGCAGTCCCTGAAATATAACACATAACAGGTCTTACCACGGTGAGGCTAAAAATTACTTGTATTCTTGACTGTGATCCAGAGATAGATGCTTCAATTCACGTTTTCTCAGAATATCACAACATCTCGTCTCTTGTGCACTTGTTGTCACAAAGATTATTTTCTGTGTCAATATTGTCTTGTCTATATGTCTGCTGTCAGTTATGTGTTACTTTATGTACACAGAACTCCACTGGTAGTACAGCTTGTTATTAGAAAATGATTTCGAAGATATTTTTCTTGTTTGTTACAGGGTAGACAATACTACGTTCAAGTGTCTGCCTACAATATGAAAGGCTGGGGTCCGTCACAACTCTCTCAGCCTCCCTCTGCTGTTCCCTCCAGTAAGTTCTACAAAGCAGCCACAGTTGCCAAGTACCGCAATAAAGGATAATTTATAAAAAAAGCATACTACAGCTTCAAACACCATTGACTGGAAAGTTCTCGAACCTTTGAGCATTGCATCAGCATAGTTTTGTGCTTCTAATTCAAATATCATGTCAGTTAAAAGGAAAGAAAATTGTATTGATTGTAGCCAACATCCTTGGATGTAGGACTGCGCTATTATTTAACCATCTGGCCTTGAGTTTCAGCTTTCAAATAAGCACTGCAAAGAAAAAATGAACTTACAAGTTTTGCTTCAGTAACAAATCCAGCATTATAAAACTGCATGTACGCAATACAGACACAGATAATCGTCTGAGTGAAATGAAGATTTTATTAAATAAATTTGAAAGAGAATCTACCAACAGGCTGTCCTTCCTATTTGGAACAGCTACAGTTTTTTTTTTTTTTTACTCATTATAATACATTGCATTCAACTGACCCTCTCTTGATAGCGTGTTGCTATTTAGTAAGTGCCCCAACGTACTTTTGGATTGTTTTGGGGTATTTTAAGACTATTAGACAAGCTTTTGCTCTATTTTGTGCAGCTCTGACTCAATCAAATTGACGGTCTTTTTTGACATCTAGAACATGTCACAAATCTAAAGCTGAGTTTTGTGTGATATTGCTCTCTGTTAGACTGGAAGGACTGCGATGGAAGAGAGAGCAAGAGGAGAGGTCACATTGAGGCTATGGAGAGGCTGTTACAGCAGGTTCGAGCCACACACCAGCACTACTGCTGTGGAGGTACACACACACACACACACACACACACACATACAGATCAGTCCTATTGATTCACATAAATACACAAAACGTGTAAGCACACTATCTCTCATTCATACAAACATGCACAGATGCTCCCTTTTTATTTTAGCTTGGGCAATTTCATTTATATAACTGTAAGCAAAAATTAGATTGAGAAATAAGCACTGATGTGATGTAGCAAGACTCAGGAAGCACATGGGATGTCTCCTGTGAGAAACTTTAGTGGATTTACATTATCTTATAGGATGTCTGTGTAAGATGCATGTAAGAGATTTTTTTTAATTAATCCTTTTATTCAGAAAACATGCATTCAATAGACAAGACATTTAATTTGATTCAAATAATTTTTATTTCAAATAAATATTCTTTCAAACTTTCTATTCATCAAAGAATCCTAATTAGAAAATGTCATGGTTTTCAACAATGATAAAAAAAAAAAAAAAATGTTTCTTTAGTACCAGTTCAGCATATCAGAATGATTTCTGAAGCGTCATGTGACACTGAAGACTGGAGTAATGACTACTGAAAATTCAGCTTTGCCATCACAGGGATGAATTGCAATTTAAAATATATTAAAACAGAAAACAGTTATTTAAATTGTAATAATATTTCACAAAATTGACTATTTTTTGTGAGCAAAAGAGATTTCAAAAACATAAAAATATCTTACATACTTTTTGAGCATTAGTGTGTTTCAAACATTTCAGGTTTATGAGCTTGGGGTTGATTACACATTATACTCAGAATGGTCAACATCCCCATTTGTCTTAGAGCAACATATTATGGTCCCTGATTTCAAACGGGTCCTCCTACCTGCCTTCAGAGCATCATAAACTGCCACAGTAGCGTAGGTGTATTCAATCATGTTTGAAAGAGTTTTTGTAATATACTCTGCTTTCCCATGTGAATAGCCTGAAAACCTATTAAACACTGTAATGTTCAAAACATTGGGGAATGCGTAACTACTCATACAGACTCTGCATTGTGATCAGTGGTGCGGGGAAATATTTTAGACCAGATTAATTCTAAGTAATAAAGTGATTCTATACAGTCCAGTCACGAACCAATATTAATTAATAATTAATGCAGAGGTCAAGTCTGTAGTAGACTTCATCTCCAAAATGTCTAGCATTAAAATGTTGATTAGAGTTTGTGTGATGCTTCCTTTTTTTGAAGAAGAGTTGTGTGATGTTTCTTGTTTGGTCTTATTGCTTCTTTTTTTCTTTTTTAAATTTATACGCTATATATATATTTAAATCTATTATATACATATGGTGAATTTCACAATGGAATTAATATTTTAGATTAATTTTATTTTTTATACATGTATACATTTTTTTTTTATAATTTTCTAATAAATTAAAATATTTAATTAAAAATTATAATTAATTTTAATATGTTGCTGCATTCATTTCATTTAATTTCAGACAGTTTTGATACACGGTTTTATTCCAGTTAATATATTAATGAAATATATAAGATATACACTGGAAGAGCAATGCTTTCATTAGCATGATTTTTCGACAGTTTGTTACTGACTGCTTGATTTTTTTACAATGCATATCTAAAAAGTAGGCTGTATATCTTCTGAATCAGAGCAGGAAGTTCCATGGTGAATCTCACCAGATGATTCATCCTCATAATCTCTGTTTTTTGCTCAGCTGGTGCTTTTATTTGATTTCTTTATTGTGTTGTTTGGATCTTTCCCTCGTTCTGTCTCTCATAATGCTCTCACTTCTTTCTCATCGTCTCTCTCTCTCTGCCCATTTCTCTCTCACTTCCACCCATCTGCCCACTTCACCACGAAATCTCTCCCTCTCGTCTTCTAAGTCCACACTTCTTCCAGTAGATTAACTCTGTATTAAAGTGACGAAATGAAGCATGGTCAAAGTGTTTTGACTCAAGTATGGCCATCCAGAGCAGCTGAATACGCTCTCTCAGCATTCCTGCTGCCTGCCCTCCTACGCTCTGCACGCGAGAGGCAAAGCCAGGGAGGAGGACATGTAAATAAATAAGGTTTTAATACATTTATCCATTTTAGATTTTAACATCTATGTGTCAGACATGTCATCCGTATAGTGCAGCACTGTAAATCACAGGACTCAAGCACAAACACTTTAAAACGAGGCAGGCTGGACGTATCGTGAAGACAGTCTGCTTTGGCCTCAGGCCCACTCTCTAACCCAGAGGCCGGCCGTCTAGAGTATAGACGAACGCTGTTCCTGGTGCTGACAGTGCTGCACTGCTCACACAAACAGCAACTTCATTAGGCAGCTATGCAGCCGGCCACAAGCAGGAGGGGGGTGAGCAAAAAAACGGCATCACTCATCTGTTTAGAAGTCAACACTAATGATGTCAGAGAGATGGCTGCCAGCATCGCAAATGAATTTATTTAATTGATTCTACAAGAAAAACACTGAATGATGTGGAAAGCAGAAAACCTGTAGAAACTATGCAAAAATAACACATCTGTCTTTGTCCATTTTAATTTAGAGAGAATGTGGGTATGTACATTGCAAAACGCATTTTCTTCATCAGTCTGTCTTTGTTTTCAGTAAAAATGTCGAAACATCTTTAAGAACCACATAAATTAAAAACTAAAAAAAAAAAAATAGTTTGATTATAAGAAAATATAAATATCCTTAAAGTATAAATTATGCACATATATATATTTATTTAAAATATATTTTTTTAAAAATTGTGTTAGCTAATAATATAATATATTCAGGATGGTAAAAACTGATAAAAATATTAGATTTAGATTAAACCTGGCAAGTCAAATATATATATTATATCTATATATATATATATATCTATATATATCATATATCTATATAGTATATATATATATATATTGTGTTTTCTTGTGAGTGTGTTTTGGGATTTGTCATACAAAATCATGTTTCACAGATGTCACAATCAATCTCTTCTAGACTCATAAGTTTCATATGTAAATGTGTGCAGAGTTTTTGGTGTGGGCGTTAGATAATAAGATTTGTTTTCAGAGAATATATATTGCATAGTAAAAATTCCATAATCAAATAAAAATCCTTAAAGAAAAATAAAACAATATCTTGTTTATTTTTCTTACCACACTGTCAAAGACATATCTACACATTCTGGGGCAGAAGTGAAGTGCAAACAATTAGAGAATGAGCATGCAAGAATACATTTCTTAAGATATTAATCTAGTTCTAAGAACATTTAGAGATATTTCCTAGAAAACAAGATAAAAAATAATTATTACGAAATTTATTTGCAATATTTGTGCATTATGTGTCCCCATAAAGCATGCATGTTGGCAGGGGCATGAATTTACCCAAGTTATTTTTGGAGCGACGGTGTTCGAAAATAAATCTGCAAAATTAATCAGCATCAGTACAATGACACCACTATAAAAACCACTCTGAAAAAAATGCAGCTTGATCAAACATAATCTAAATTAATTAATTATATATGTGGAGCTGAGAGGTTGCTCTGCTCTCAAGCCGAGGTGTGTATGTGTGTGTGTGCGTCGTGCACACAGCTCCCAGTGTTCCTGCATGAGACACAGCAACACCCACACGCACAGCGCAATCGTTCACACGCACACCTCCGCGCTCCGCCACTGCTATGTAAGCGCTTTCTGTCAACGAGGGCCTGGAAAGTCTGGCCACGATCGTTATGGATGATCTCGCTCGCTCTCATATGTTGAAAAGGGTCCGTTGACCCCCGCTAAATTAGTTAGAAAATGAAGAATGCTACCAGCGCTCGCAGGTCTCTCTCCGAGCTCTCACTAACCTCATTTCGTGGTTGCACTCACTGTGCGGTAGACAGATGGATTGCCAAGTCATTAATCAAAGGCGATCCAGTTTTTTTCTTTTTGCTTTAAAAAACAAAAAATTAATTATTTAGTGTGACAGTTTGGCGGCACAGGAGGTTGCAGAGGAGGCCAATGCACTCATGTCTTTAATCTGCTTGTCAAAAAGCCAGTTAACCTTCTGAGGGAGAAATAAATACAAATTCTGCTCTCAACTTATCAACACGTGCAGTGGCTCTGTTTGCGGAGACTGGAAACTACCACTGATCTTAACAAAAAAAAAAAAAAAAGTTTAAAATGGATTTAATGTGTTTCCCAAATTGTGATAATTATGTTCTAACCTACTTGTTGTGATACAAAAATTGTGGTTGACATCTAAACCTTAAAGACTGGTTGTGATATTCCAGCGTATGTAATCAAAGTTGACTTTTTTTTCAATGGGGACGTAATTGTCATGAGATTTCAGTAAGATTCCGGTTACCTTATTTCAATATACATCAAATCAATAAACAACCAATCAGCGCATTTAATCACGTACTGTTAACAGTCGCCACGGTAACATCAAACACGCCAAGGTCAAATCTTCCAAAGTTAAATCTAATAAACATAATTGTAAGACACATTATTCCTTGAGGAGTTTGATAGTGATTTTCAAACGGAAAATCTGCCTTCCTACCTCCCTTTCGAGCCCCTCCGGTGGAGACATAGAGACTAGGGTTGGCGTGATTGCTCTCACGTGACTCACCTCGCTCGCTCTGTGATTGGCCACTTTCACGTTGTAAACAGCTTCTCACAGCCAATGGATTGTTAACCGTCTGCCCACTGCTGTTTACCACGGGGGGCAATTACGTGACGCTTAATTTCAACGAAAATACAGGGACGTCTGAAGATTGGCATCGCTGAAATGTGGGCTGATATGGCTGCGCTTGAAGCGGGAGATACGCAGCTGAAATGTTCCAGATAACCAGTTTGTCGGTGGCCTGACTCTCCCGAACCCTTACTCACGCCCCTGAGGCTCTTTCACCATGTCTGTCTTCAAAGTGCTCTACGTTTATTCCTTCATTCAGCATGTTGTTTGGTCTGTTTTGCTCTTTAGAATGATTTTTTTTTTGTCTTGATGACAGCAGTGTTTTCAAACAATTCAGAAATGTTAATCTCCAGAGGATGACCACAACTACATGGCTCATACTTAATAAATCACTGGGTTTTCTAAACAACTAGTCAATCTTAAGGAAGTCAGAATGAATCAGTTTTTTGCAGTCGAATGTCCTTGCGATAAAATAGGATGATTTTTCACACAGTTTTTCTATTGTAGGTCTCTCACACTATTTTTCAGTCTCCCAATAGGAATCTACCAAGTCTTATAATTTTGTTGTTTTTTACCTGTTTGTTCATCTTGACTCCTTTTTTTCCCCAGACACATCAAAGTTGCAGAATCCAAGTCGTAAACAGTCAGTGTCCGGAGCCTGAAACACCTTTTTTCACGATCCTCTACAAATTTGTCAAGAGTCTCAAAAGGTGGTGGTGAGCATATTACTTGAAAATAGGTGGGCACTTTCCCACAAAAGATTACATGTTGGTATCACATTAGTTTTTATTTCAGGATTAAAGGCAAAAATGGTTATTGCTAGATTGTTGTGCTATTAGAAAATGAGCATGAAAGTGGGCGCGTCTTTATCCTCAGCCTTAAAATGCTAATTTGGCCTTTTCCACCTCAGGTGGTCTTGACCTTTTCAACTGAATCCAGCAATCAAAATCAAACGTTATAATTTTTAAAGAATCTTTTTTTAAAATATTGATTACTTAACTATATTTATAATGCCTTTATTTATAAAAAAACTATAAATATATTATAATTAATTGTGAATAAAATGAACAGTAAAAAAGAACATTTTTTTTTTTTCAAAATTGTAATGAAAAAAAAAAACTCTTTTGCCTATTAATTTTAATGTTTATGGTAATATTGTATTGCTAGAAAATTTACTAAATTGCTGTCTAGGGTTTTTAAAAAAACATTTTAGAAATGCACGAGTTTTTACAATGTATAGAAAATAAAACTTGTATAATTGTTACATTTTACTATAATATTGATTTCTTGTACTGCTCATTTTTAAGTTGCTTTGGTGTCCCTACTATATATATATATATCCTATTATTATATAGCTTATATATATATAGATATATATATCTATATATATATATATATATATATATGTATATATATAATGTATATATATATATATATAGTATATGTATATATTTAGCTATATATATATATATAACTAATATTATATAATATATATGTATATTATATAATAATCATAATATATATAAAATGAATTAAATTAAATTAAATGTATGCATTTAGCAGGAGCACCTGTAAAATATAAATGTAATATTTTATTTGCTCTCCTGTAAGGGTTTACGATCAAACATATCTTAACTTTAAGAAACTCATATCACTAAAAATTAGCTGAAATAGAAAAAAGGCCCCCTCTTTACAAGTTTCAGGCTCTATTTTGTACTCTATTCTTGGAAAGTGCCAAGCATTATAGGAGTAACATTAATAGCGAATATGCTGAATTCGACTTATTCTGAATAGGTTCTCTTTTTGTTCAGGGGAGGGTTGGAGTTATATAGCATCAGTATTTTACCATAAAGACAGTCTGCTAGTGACTAATGAGGATCAGATCCCCATAGTGGAGGTGGACGACTCATACAGCAGCTCCCTCATGCAGGACTTTCTGTGGTTGTACCAAGGTGTATGTAAAAAATATACAGTCAATCCGCGACATTTTAAGCAGCGGAGAGGTCAGGAGAGAAAACTGCAATATCAAAGTAACGTGCGTTTTGTTAACACTGAACGGTAACATACCTTTTCGGTGTTTTCATTACACATCTCTTTGACAAGTGTCACTTATTTGTTGTGTTGGTGTTTTCTTCCAAATGCAGGCTTGCGGTCAGCTTAGTCGTCCCAAATATATTCTGTCACAAGCGGAACACAGTTACCACACTTTTGATCGTTAGGCCGCGCTAGTTGTAATTAGTCACCATCATTACAAGGCTAAAGACGGTGTGATGCAAAAAAGCAGAGAGGAGAGTCTTAGCAGGAATATATAAGTCTTTTGTTTGAGCCACCAATTAATAATAGATTTTATGGTGAGATTGGAGGTAAAGTTATACCTGTCATGGAACAAATTAACCTTGCTGCATTTTAGTGCTCATGTTCTACATCCAAATGTTTCTTATTTACAACTTGGTTCCTAATATGCAACTAAAAATGAAAGTTTGTGAAAGAAGACAACTTTTTAAGAATGATGGACTTTTTTCAGTCTAAAGCACCTTATAGCAGAGATATCGCCTCACTGAAGATAAAGCACTCTGGCATTCATGCACAGACTTTGAATGATGTCGAGGAATTAGGTAAATAGCTTCCTCCAACTTCACAAGTATACGTGTGTGTTTATTTTGCAGCTGTCCTGTATGTGGGAAGACGTCCGGTGGCTGAGACAGAGTTTGGTGCTGGCAGTCTCCAAAACCACCTTCTTCCTCTTCCACTCTGCAGTCCAGTCAGACAGAAGATGCTGACGGCCGCGGGCCAACTGCAGGTTTGCCAGCCCGTGATGAGCCTTGCTAACAATTTATCACTATAATGGGATTTGATCTCAGTACAAATTGAAATTGGGTGGGATAATCTCTTATGTGGGACTCTGAGCAGAGTGTGTGTCTCTGTTTGAGCATATTTTAAATTGTATAACAATTATTTTGGCCTACATGCTCTACTTAACAGTTTTTTATAGTACAATAATGTGATTTTTCCTCCCTGGAAGTTAAACTAAAATATTTAAAATATTTATTTTTCAATGCAATGCATGTACAATATAACCATTATTTAATTAATGTATATATATTATTATTAAATAATTATTTTTTTTTTTAAATTGAGAGAATTACCAGTCCAGTCCTGTTTTCCAGAAATACATGGTGCTTTATCCTTTTTGTCAGGTATTTTGTATTTATATTGTCGTAAATCAAAAGCGCATAATGAGGAGGATAAAGAGGACAGTCTTTATTAGATATGACCCCGTGGACCACAAAACCAAGTCTTAAGGCACTGGGGTATATTTTTAGCAAAACAAAAAATAGCCGACAAAAAACATTTTGTGGGTCAAAATGATCGATTTTTTCTTTTATGCCAAAAATCATTAAGTACAGTTATATTTAAGTAAGATCATGTTCCATGAAGATATTTTGTGTAAATTTTCCGACCGTAAATATATACAAAAAACCTAATTTTTTTATTATTAATATGCATTGTCATAAGGACTTCATTTGGACAAACTCTAAAGGTGACTTTCTCACTATTTTTGATTTTTTTTGCACGCTCAGACTTCCCAGATTTTCAAATAGTTGAGTATCTCAGCCAAATGGTCCT
Organism: Cyprinus carpio; assembly: GCF_018340385.1. Taxonomy (NCBI): domain Eukaryota; kingdom Metazoa; phylum Chordata; class Actinopteri; order Cypriniformes; family Cyprinidae; genus Cyprinus; species Cyprinus carpio. The sequence continues at coordinate 17,424,653 of NC_056583.1, forward strand.
ACATAATAACAAACCATACATCATATGGAAGCTTATTTATTTTCAACTTTTAAAGATTATTCTCATCATCATTATTTGAGAAATTAATTGACCCTTATGATGGTTTTGTGGTCCAGGCTCACATATTATATTATTGTTATTATCGGTTCCATGTGTGGTTTCAAATGTCACACCAAAAAAGGAGAAGAAACAACAACAAAAAAAATAGTTTTGTAAGTGGACAACCGTGCCACAGTATCAAAGGGTTATATTCTTCTCTATTTCTCTGTCTTTCTCCAAACAGAATCTTCTGGGCACTCACAATTTGGGCAGAGTCCATTATGAGCCTATTAAAGACCGTCATGGGAATGTCCTGCTTGTGACAGTGAGGGAGATGGATAGCCTTTATTCCTTTTTCAATGGGAAGTGGATGCAAGTATCCAAACTGCAGAGTCAGATGAAGTCGTCTTTCCAACTCCTGACAGAATCGCATATGCCCGGACATCCTCCTCAAACACACTACAGGTACATGTACAGCAGACATGCTGTCCTGACTTCAAACGTCAACGTCTTGCACTGTTTTAGTCCCTACAGACATTAATGATAATATCAAATAAATCGAGAATCAGAATGTAGCTGTTATTTGCCAAAGTAAGTTTGCACATACCAAGGAATTTGTTCTGGTTACAGAAGCTTCCAGGACACAGAGACAACAACAACATCGCAATTAGATATATAAAGAAATAAAGATATGTGAGTTAAAATACATATGTTGTGTTTGTATTTATTATTATAATATACTGTATATATATATATTTTTTATTATGATTTTATTAATATATTATATATACATATTATAATAAACAGGAAAAAGAAAACAAATGTATTTACAGTTGTGGTATATAGCTATAATATAGAGTACGGTAGATAACTAGAAATCTACCAAGGAATGGAAGAAGTGCTAGAGTATTAAGTAACCAATACCACAATTGAATTTTTTCTTCGGAAAAGAAAAATAACAAAAACTAAACTTTAAAATGTTATTTTGATTGTAGGATATTCTGGCATATCAGGCGACGAGGTCACAGCATCGGCTGTGCTACATGGACTTTAACTGGGTTTTACGCTGAAGATCAGCAGCTCTGTGGATCAGATAAGAGTTCTGGTCCCCTCAGCGTTATGCCAAACATGCTCTGTCTGCCTACACCAAGATCCGAGGACAAGCGAAAATGTTTCGTCAGGTCAGCGTAGTGGGTTCTTCAAACATGTTTTGACGTGCTACACTTACTTTTACACATGATATTTCTTATGTATTAGTGTGTTTCTCATTATATTAGGAGGTGTTCACTCACTTTAGGGTCACGGGCCATTTGAACAAAATTTTATAACTGTCAAACACCCCTTTTGGATTGTGTGTTTTTTTATTTCTCGATGTGTTCTGCGTGACCACAGTTTTCCCTTAATGTTGATTGTGTTATTTAGTTCAGGTGTGTCCGGGTTAATTCGTTCTCATTTGCGCCACTATATGTGATCTTGTGTTCTGTTCGTTGTTTGTTTTCCGGTCTGCTACATCCCTACGTATGTCTCCTGCCTGTTCTGTCCCGGATTGTGTGGATTTATTAAATACTATTCATCTTTCCATCTTCTTCATGTGTTTATCTCACAGTGTGTGACAGTTTAAGTAGTTAGGAACAAGTGTTTTTTTTGTTCATTAACTTTAGTGTAGGAGCACCACTGCACAATGCCGATTTTGTTGTTATCGTCATTGAGCTACTTAAGGCAAGCGCGTTTTTCAAAATAAAAAAGGTAATTGCCACTTGATCTCACAATTGTTTTTTTTTTTTAAATCATGTCATGTTGGAATTTGTTTGTGTGCAGTTTTGAGAAAAAAGAATATGGAGATATAAATTCAGAATCACAAAATGATAACTCATAATTGCGAGAAATTATAAAAAAAATAAATAAAAAAAAACAGCATTCCAGATATAAATATACTCAGAATTTGAGGAAAAAGTCAGAATATGGCAAATATAACTAAATTCCAAGAGGATAATTCTGAATTCTGAGTTTTCATTAATTTCACAAAACCAATTGCTTTACATTTCAGATTTGGCAAGAAAAATGTCTGGGAGATAAAAGACTAATTACCTTTCTATTATTTTTAATCCCCATGGGCGGAAATTTTTTTGGTCCTGCTTGGGGAAATATAATATTCTGAATATAATATACTAATATAGTAAATGAGTGTGGATGTGTTTCAAATCAAATCATCCAGCATTCCACATCACAAAAAATATCTCACAAAAACATTTCCCCCCTAAGTCTTTTCTTTTATTCAATTCATCTCCAAATAGGGAAGGGAAAAAAGACCCTACTGTCAGTTTAAACACTTCGCTGGGACAAAGTTTGCAAGACTATTAAAGCATGTATTCAAAAGATTGTAATTGAATCTATAATTATTTTCTCCTTTTTTATTATTTATAAGATTATATTATTTTTTTTATACCCCCAATACACACGCCATGTATATGTACATCTTGAACTCATCAATCAAACCTCTCATTCAATTGACAGAATGTTATTGCACCGAAACAAGTTAATAGTTCCTTACTGGTGAAGCCAATCGTAGCGCTCTAGAGTGAGTGTACCTGAGAAGATTGAAATATGCCTGAACTCCGCGTCGGGCTCCCCCTCACCACAGGCTTACATAGTTATCTTGACGAACCACCATTTTTTGCAGGGTCAAAACAAAACGGCTATTTTTGTTTTTTGTTCGGTAAAAAGGGAAACCCCCTATTAGTTATTTTCATATCTCGGGTCATGCTGTTTGGCCTTGGTAGGTAGCTAGAGACAGGGAGAGTATTAGCCTGCAGCTCTGTGATGTAGTAAACTAAATATTAACTATGGTGCCGGACTGTTGTAGTCAGTGGGTGGTTCACACAGGACGATGCCCACTCACACGGCTCGATGAAAAACCCGCCTGAATCAAAGAATTGCCTTTCTTTTTTTCCACCAACCTACCCCTTAGACACTAGCCTTGAGGGTGTCCTTGAGACTAAGACCAAATTACGACTCACATTTTTCCGGCCGTCATTCATCTTACCTATGCACTGTGTGCTTATGCTTTTCATCCTTTCAGTTTTTATAAATTTAGAGCAAAGTTCAATGAATTTTAAATCATTTTTACCTCGCAGTGAAATGCCTAGGTGTTTTTGCTATACTTTGGCTTTAGGGATATATTTGGGTCACAGATATTAACTTGTAAGGAGTTATTTTTAAAAGAATCTCTTTGCAACTACTTTTTAAAATTCTCTCTGCAGACAAATAACCAAAAGCGGTGTCACGTTTCTAGGCATCTTTTTTTTTTTTTTTTCCGCAGCATTATTGGACATTGAAGCACTTTTCTTGGTGTTAAAAAAAAATGTTCAGATCAAAGTTTTTTAGTGGTTGCCCCAAAGCTCTCACTAAACCTTCCCCTAAAAAAAAAATCATACATGCCATCCGCCGAGCATTTGGACACCCACTCTGTTTGTGACCCTACTGGAAACAGTAATTAGAGGCTGTGTGTGATTGGTGACTAACCAGAACTGGTATCTTCCCACCCAGGAATGAGTGGGAATGGCTGTCAGTCACCTGTATTGGCCTGTGGATGTGGAAAAGAGCCGATCAGGATACAGACTGCCCCTCCTCTTCTCTGAGCTCCAGAACTGCCCCAGTTAAGAGTCCTGCTGCAGCACCCTAAATCATCCTACCTCTCCACCAGGTACTACAGTCTACAGGCACAGTCTGTGGTATCTTAGTGTAAAGCACCACAGTCATCACAAAATGGAAGTTCGTCAATAGATTTACTTCATCCTTTGAAATCCTAAATGGATGGATGGATGGATGTATGGAAATGATATATAGAAGGGAGTGTGATAAATGGATAGTTAGAGGGGCACAGTATGTGAATGATGATGGTGGATGGGTAGACAACGATGGATGGACTTAGATAGATAGATAGATAGAGGGAGCATAGATAGATGGACAGAAAAAAGATAGCTGCATAGATTAGTTGACTAGACAGATGGATGGATGAATACTATAGGTTGATGGATGTTATGGATTGGACAATATACTTGATAGACTGTTGTCAGATAGACGGGTGGATGGAAGAAACAGAAAGCATTGGCAGCACTGATGAATAGATATATAACAGATAATAGATCTATAGATATATAGATAGATAGATAGATAGATAGATAGATAGATAGATAGATACATTGAACAAAATTATAAACGCCCCACTTTTGTTGTTGCCCCTATTTTTCATGACCTGACCTCAAAGATCTAAGACTTGTTCTATGTAACACAAAAATTCTATTTCTCTCCAATATTGTTTCACCAAATCTGTCTAAATCTGTGTTAGTGGAGGCACTTCTCCTTTTGCCGAGATACATCCATCCACCTCAGCAGGTGTGGCCATATCAGATGCTGATTGAACAGCATGCTTCTTGCACAGGTGTGCCTTAGTGGCTGGCCACAGGCATAAATGGCCAACTATAGAATGTGCAGTTTTATCACAAACAGCACAATGCCACAGATGTCTCAAGTTCTTGATGTATCGGTGCAATTGTCATGCCTGACTGCAAGGAATGTCCCACCAGAGCTGGTTTACAGATTTAGACCAGATTTGTGAACACTAGTTGAGAGCAATATGGCCTTTTTGTGTACATCTAAACACGTCTTAGAATCTTTGAGTTCAGCTCATGAAAATGCGTTTATAATATTTCGATCTAGTATAGATAGAGAGTAGATAGCTAGTATATATAGACTATAGATAGAAGTGATTTATAAAATGATAGTATCGATGGAACCCTATGTCTGGATGAATGGATAGACCAAGGCTTGCGATAGCATAGAATATAGAATAAGATATATTGGAGATACGAATTGATGATAGAGATCGAAAGGAGAGATAGGTTGATGGCTGTATGGAAGGACATAGATTTGATAGACAAATGGATTATATAGGCAGGTATATGCAAAACGAGCCCAATGGCACAGCTAGCCTAGATAGGAGTAGCTCGATAAATAATAGACAGACATACTATAGATAAATTTTTGCTATACTATAACTATAGATCTACAGATAAATTGTGGTTACCATGGGTAACTATTTGTGAGAGCTAAACTTGCTTTGTCTCTAGACTGACTGAGTTTTGGAATTTTTTGCTTGCCTACTTAGTTACAGGAACGCATAACATTGTTACCCGTTCGACCTCTTGTGAGTTGGTTAAAGTCCTGTGTGTGTGTCTGTGTGTCCCCACACAGGCCAAGGCACTTTCCGTCTTTACACACCACGAGAAGTGTTGGCAGCTGGGGGTCACAAATGTGTCCTTTCTTCTGCTGCTTGCTGGCCTCACCAGACGACGTTTGCTCTGCCCCACCCGCGACAGACCAACCCCTACACACCACACTGCGGGGTTCCTCAACCTCCCTCTTCACAATGTTTGAGCTCGGTAAACTGGGCTTCTGTTTCAATCCCCTACAATATTAAGCTCAGTTGGCCTTATAAAAAGCCACAGATTCCTTGCTCCCATACGTGCCCCTAGTCACACTCCCTTAGGACCTCTAGTAAAGTAAATCAAGCAGACACACCACACATACAGACAAACAGCGCGTGGCGGTGCACACCACGGCTAGCCAAACAACCACCCACGGTGGCGGTTGGCTGCACACCAGTCCTCGCGCGATCAGGAAGCCCATCCTGTGTAAAACATAAGATGGAAAGGTTTAAACAAGTCTAAATATGGCATTAAAGGTGTCACCTAAATTACATAAAATGTGCGTTTTAAAGATGGCAGATCACTTTCATTCAATAGCAGGGTTTGTTTTGAGACCCGAAGGCAAACCGTGTGCTTGTATGCTTAGCAGTGGTGCCATTATACGTAAAACTTAGTTAGTGGCTTATTCAGCTGCGTGTTGTGGGAGAGTTTCAAACAACACAACTTTTTAAGCACATTATACTGTGATGGTAGTTTTCAACCCAAACACGCATACCCTTGTAAACCCCCCTACAGATTTCCTTACAAAAACGTCTTTTTAAAAAGATTTGTCAGGGTTTTTTGGGACATTAATGATAAACCTTTGTAGCGTCTCAATTTTTCATGTAGCACACCACACCCAGTGAAGTCAATCCGAAGAAATGCAATAATAATCTGACTACCTTATATGAAATCGTCCATTACTAACTGTGGTATTATATATTTTTGTCTCCCATGTGCAGTTCACTTCTGCTCATATAAGGAAAAATTTATCAGTCTGTACTGCCGGCTGTCCTCAGTGCTGGATCTGGACGCTCTAATTACCCAGCAGGCTTTTAGAGAGGCCATCGACTGACTCTGAAGTGTTCGCACAGCCAAACAGAGACAACGCCCACATATTAGGGGGGGGACTACATTAGGTAGGGTCTGTGAAGGATATGGGATTTGTAATTTTTTTTTTTCCCTCTCTCGTTCCAAAATCTATATTTATAAACAAAAAACGATATTCTGCTTTCATAAATACTATTTTTACATAATACCTGTATAATTCAGTATACGGTACGGAGGTCCATTCGTCAAAAATTAGACATATTCTGTGATAAACGAGCGCTTCATTATTTTCCATAATGTAATGATAACATTTAAACTTTCAATATATTTTAGATTCATTGCATACCATCTGAAATATTTCAGGTCTTTTATTGTTTGAATACTGATGATTTTGGCATACAGCTCATGAAAACCCAAAATTCCTATCTCAAAAAATTTAGCATATTTCATCCCGACCAATAAAAAGAAAAAAGTGTTTTTTAATACAAAAAAAGTCAACCTTAAATAATTATGTTCAGTTATGCACTCAATACTTCGGTCGGGAATCCTTTTGCAAGAAATGACTGCTTCAATGTGGCGTGGCATGGAGGCATCAGCCTGTGGCCAGCTGCAGGTGTTATGGAGGCCCCCAGGATGCTTCGTATAGCGCCTAATAGCTCAATCCAGAGTGTTTGGGTCTTGCGTCTCTCAAAAATTTCTCTTCACACAATATCCCACAGATTCCTCTATGGGGTCCATGGTCAGAGAGTTGGCATGGCCAACTTGAGCACAGTGTGTAATACCATGGTCAGTAAACCCATTTACCAGTGAGTAGAGGCCACTGTGAGCAGGTTGCCATTTACCCGGTCGTGCTGAAAATACAAAAAATCTTGCATCTCCATAAAGCTTTTCAGCAGATGGAAGGCATAAAGTGCTCCAAAATCTCTCCTGATAGCTCAGCTGCATTGACCCTGCCCTTGATAAAACACAGTGGACCAACACCCAGCAGCTGACATGGCACCCCAGACCATCACTGACTGTGGGTACTTGACACTGGACTTTCAGGCATTTTTGGCATTTCCTTCTCCCCCAGTCTTCCTCCAGACTCTGGCACCTTGATTTCCGAATGACATGCAAAAATTTGCTTTCATCCGAAAAAACAAAAGTACTTTGGACCACCCCCCCTCTGAGAGCAACATAGTCCAGTGGCTGCTTCTCTGTAGCCGGGAGGTCAGGCGCTTCTGCCGCTGTTTCTGGTTCAAAAGCACACGCCCAAGTGCACGGTGGCTCCTGGAGGTTTTGCTACTCCATACTCAGTCCACTGCTTCCAGGTCCCCCAGGTCTGGAATCGGTCCCTTCTCCACAATCTTCCTCAGGGTCTGGTCACCCTCTTCTCGTTGTGCAGCGTTTTTTTCTGCCACACTTTTTCCTTCCCACAGACTTCCCACTGAGGTGCCTTGATACAGCACTCTGGTGAACAGCCTATTCGTTCAGGGGAATTTCTTTCTGTAGTCTTACCCTCTCGCTTGAGGGTGTCAATGATGGCCTTCTGGACAGCATTCAGGTCGGCAGCAGTCTTACCATGATTGCGGTTTTTTGAGTAATGACCCAGGGGCCTGGGAGTTTGGTAAAAGCCTCAGGAATCTTTTGCAGGTGTTTGTTAGAGTTAATTAGTTGATTCAGATGATTAGGTTTTAATAGCTCGTTTAGAGAACCTCCTTTCATGATATGCTAATTTTTTGAGGATAGGAAAAAATTTTGGGGTTGTTTTGGGTTTCATGAGCTGTATGCCAAACTCATCATGTATTAAAAAAATAAAAGACCTGAAAAATTTCAGTTGGTGTGCAAATGAATCTAAAATAATGAAAGTTTAATTTTATCATTACATTATGGAATAATATCTGAACTTTTATCCCAATATGCTAATTTTTTGAGAAGGACCTGTATATTGAATATTGATGGTGCAAAACATTTTATATAACCTTTTTTTTTTTTTTGTTTACAAAAAAATATAAAGTGTCTGTTAAAAAGGTGGACAAATATGATAAAAAAATGAAATATTAGTCCCTTTTGCTAATACTTTTAATATAGCAATATCCTTTCTGGACTGACATTGAAATTATACATACTTGTTCTTTTTGGTTACTTTTTCTCATCTGTCCCAAAGTGTATGACAAACAAAAAGAATTCAATATTTATGAATTACTTTTTTGTAATATAATATTTAATTCAGCTCTATATTGTATAGTGATGGATAGCAAATGAAACCATTTTAAACAGGCTTCTTTTACCGTTTCTTTTTACAAAAAATATGAAGTAGGACTTTAAAAGGACCTGGACTCAGAAATATAATACATAAATAAGACCACGTTTCTTAACAGCAATATAAAAATATATTTTTCAAGCAAAATACACTGAGCTGAACGTATTTTCACTTTAAAGGGTTAGTTCAGCCAAAAATGAAAATTATGTCATTAATGACTCACCCCTCATAGTCGTTACCCAACCCGCATAAGACCTCCGTTCATCTTCAGAAAACAGTTTAAGATATTTTAGATTTAGTCCCGAGAGCTTTCTGTTCCTCCACTGAAAATGTATGTACGGTATACTGTCCGCGTCCAGAAAGGTAAAAAACATCATCAAAGTAGTCCATGTGACATCAGAGGGTCCGTTAGAATTTGTTGAAGCATAAAAAAATAAACATTCTCCAAAAAAAATAACAAAAATTACGACTTTATTAAGCATTTTCTTCTCTTCCGGGTCTGTTGTGAGTGCGTTCACAACACTGCAGTGACGCCGCTGACGTACGCCGCTGCTGACATGTTTTCTTTGTTATTGGACGCGCCAGAGAACCACGTCAGCAGCGTCGTACGGATCAACAGTCACAGCAGTCGCGTTCACAACAGACCCGGAAGAGAAGACAAAATGATGAATAAAGTCGTAATTTTTGATGATGTTTTTATTACCTTTCTGGACGTGGACAGTATACCGTACATACATTTTCAATGGAGGGACTGAAAGGTCTCGGACTAAATCTAAAATATCTTAAACTGTGTTCCGAAGATGAACGGAGAGGTCTTACGGGTTTGGAACGACATGAGGGTGAGTCATTAATGACATAATTTTCATTTTTGGGCTGAACTAACCCTTTAAGCTCTTCATTAGTTCTCAGATAGCTGTTTTTATAAAATCTGTATTATTTTGTGTTTTTGTACAGCTTGTTGTACATCTTGGAACTATATTAGTTCAGGAATAATTGCAAATGAATCTCCATTGTGATTGGAGCAGTCCGTGTGAGCCTACTTTGCACATCCATCACAATAAATCCATTCTTTCCCAATTTAAATAATTTGTTGCACTGCAAGCATTTTGCATCTTTATAGCCAAGCTTAACAGTGTTTTTTGGTGGTGTTTTTGGTCCTCAACAGGGAATTTTCCCTAAATAATATGTTTTCACAAATTCAACAGTCACTGAAAATCTATTGATTAATCACCTTAAATAAATGAGAAGTAAACTACTGTACAAAAGTTCGGTGTCGGTAAGATTTATTAATGTATTTGAAATAAGTCTCTTGTGCTCACCAAAGCTGCGTTTATTTATCCAATTGAAAACATTATTTTTTATGTGTAAACTGATAATTACTACAGGTGTGTAGGATAGTGGTGTTTTGTTTTTGTTTGTTTTTTTTTGCTATATAGTATTTTTTAATTGTTTGTACACTATCTGAAATGATTGCTTTACTGCCACATTCCCTTTTATTAACCACATTCGTGTTGTTTCAATTACAACTTTTAGCAATACGTCATTCATGTTTCAGTCCTGAGGATCACATGTTTATTTCCCAGCCGCTTGGGAGTGTTGGAAACATCAAACTACAAAAACAATTTAACCTAATAATCCAATTAGGATAGTGTATTGATGTCATAAAGCATAACTACTAGACGTATAAACTGTAAAACAAGTTGTTTTTCTTGTGTCGAAATTTCAATAACAGCTCAGCAGACTTTCTTACAGTTCGACTTGAAAGAGAGGCGTGTGTTAAGTGTGCCGGTCTGAAATAATCCCTCTCCGCCACCCCGGTCTGGACGATTAATTGAGATTGACCACAAAACCACAAGAGTGTTTGTGTGATGTCAGATCCAAGGGGCGCTGGAAAAAAGCAGCACACTGACCACAGATTACACAGCGCCTAAGAGCGACGAGGGGAAAAAATAATACCGATCAATGAGTGTGACTGCATGAATGTGTGCGTGGGGCTGAGCAATGTGGCATCAATTAGCGTGAAAACCTTAATGTTCCAGGAGGCGGCGAATGAGAAAAGAGCCACGTCTGTCAGAGTGGCACGGTGGTGGAAAGTGCTTTGTGCTCCGCTCTCGTGCGAGAGGGCAGGATTGTATTGCTGTCAAAGAGCTAACGGCAGACCGCAAAATCCACATTTCAGATGCATGTGGCGAGATGTGTCATTGAGATGGAGCTTCCATGACACTCAAATTTACTTAGTAGTAATGTTTTGGCTTTAAGTTGGCAGATTTACAAGTTTGCTGCTATAATGCGAGTGAAATAAGATACTAATTAATCTGATATTACTCACAGATTATTTTTGCACAACACAACTTTTTGGCTAGTGGTTTCCTTTGACAGCTGATAACTGTTGTTATATAGCTTGAGAATAAATGTAGATTACAGCCATGTTGCATCGGTCTAATATTTTAAATTTTTTTGCCGAACATTTTGTATCATAATACTGTTGAGTTTGATTTCACAGCCTTTGACGCATATAAAAATGGGTAACCTTTTCTCATCCCTGTTAACGGTCAGGCCTAATCTTTTTGCTGTCCTAAATATGCATGATTACATGGTCGGATGCATTTTATTTTTTTCATTTAACATTATTTCTCCATGCAGTCCTGGCCCAGTTGGAATGGACCTGGGCTGACAAGCAGCCTCTCTATGTTGGATCTCTCTAATATTTTAATATTTTTCGCCAAATGTTTTGCATCAAAATACCACTGAGTTTGATTGCACAGCTTTTGACGCAAATAAAAAGGAAAACATTTTCTCATTCCTTTAATAATGGTCAGGAATATTCATTTTGCCTATCCTAAATAGCAGTTCAGTTACATTTTCTTTATTTCCATTTTAACATTATTGTTCCCCGATGTCCATGGCCCTATCAGAAAACGACCTGTGATTAATTTTGTGGTTGAGAGTTGCTATATTAGAGCACTGGGTATGATATATATAAGCCACACTGCCTTTTTATTCTCATTTTCCCCTAATTTGTTACAACATTTCCCAGCTAGCAGAATCAGCCAAACATTTATTAGTTAAAGTAGTCTATTTCGCAACTTAAAGAAACTCATATTATTGCCCTTGTCATACTGGAGTCCCCTCTTTGTCATTAAAAGCCCGGCATATTTTCCAAAGGAGTCATCCTGTGGTGTCAAGGCTCATTCCCATAAGATGGATCTCACATGGCATTTGCTAGAAAGAGCTCAGATTGCAGGGTTTTTTTTTTTTTTTTTCGTCTACCCTGCTACATTTTTGTACAGCCTTTTTCCTTCCAATTTGAAATAAGCTCCTTGTAAATACAATTGCTATAGTATGTCCCAAGGATGGAAAATATGAAAGTGGTAGTTGTGAAGATTCACTGCATGGAGGTTAACAGCTCTGATTGAAAACACATTTTACTTCTCATTTCGCTTCTGCACACTAAACATGAGCAATATGTACAATTCAGCTCTGACGTGCTGTGATTGGTGAACAGAGGAAGATGACACAAAATAAATTATGATATTAGTCATGGTCATGCACCTTCAGACTTCACAGCAAGTTTTCTTAGGCCTCCTTTGAAGCTTTTGTGGGATGCGCTTTAATGGTTTGAAAACCTTTGTGATGTTTGTGTGGGGGAAATACCGCATTTCTCACACTGAAAGCTTCGATTTGCATTTATATCAAATCAGCATTTAAATAGCACCCTTTAGTTTTCAAGCTAACCATATTTTCAGCGTTTCCAATGAAATAACAGTGCACTCAGCCTCACTGTTTTTTTTTTTCCGACGCTAACAATTTTTCTTTGTGTGTTTGAAGCAATCGGACGAGATGTGGCGAGATGTCCGCTGGATCACCAATGCCCTGCAGCACGCCCGCTATAAACAGCCTCTCGGTTGGGTGCCTATCACCTGGTTAGTAGATGTCACCGTGGAGCCTCCTGTCCAGAAGAATGACTCCATGTCCTCTAACACAGACTACGTGCCCACTCCCTCGCCCTCTCCAGAAATGAGGAGACGAAAGCCCACAATCGGTAAATGCTGTTTTTCAATAGCTGCCTTTCGTCCAGGCATAAACATATGTGTGGTGCTTGACTGCGTGTCTGTGTTGCATTCAAATTTGTACTGTATTTGCAGTAGTGAGAACATTGCATTTGTTGACAGCATAAAAAAAATGTTTCTGCAGGAAATACATAAGTGCATCGGCTTCATTATAATGCAACACACTTATTGTTGTGATAAAACATTCAGTATTAAAGCTTTGAGATGCCATGTGTTTTGCAGAGCATTACAGGGTGTACAAAGGAAGAGAGTTTATAAAATTGTGGGCAACAAAAATATAACAAAAGACTCTAGTTTTCAAGGAATAGATGAAAATGACAGATTACGCTCATGTCAGTAATGTTCTGGCACCCTGTGATGCTTCGAAATTTGGGTTTCAAACTACATCACTAAGGATTGGCAAATTATGATAATTCACAGACCATCAATACTTTGTCTGTTCTAATAAGACCCAATTGCGCCATGTCTTGATTTGATAGATTTGCATTTGTCTAAGGCATTGCACAAATCTTGAAGTCACAAACTGCTTATTTTAAAACGACAAATTTAAGGCCAAATATTGATGATTTAATGATACCAGTGTCTCAGTGCAAAACAAAAAGTGCTGATTAAGTACACCTTTAAATTTTATTTTGAATGTATTAAGAAAATTAAAAACATTAATTAAAAACAGATGTTAAGACATTTTAAATAGTACTACTTATGTGTGGTCAAATGTGTACAATAATGATGCTTATTGCCAGTCTGCTGATTGTTTTTATTTTTATTTTCTAACTTTTATATGCCAATTTTCCCAGGGATTATAATTATTGCATTATGTGTGAGGATGTGTGTTCAACCAACCTGTGGCATTAAAATTAAAGTACTGTAAATTAAAGTAAAAAATAAAGTAAATTAGAACTGTTTCCACTGATCTTTCAGAAAGAACCTATGCGTGATTCTGTCTATCTATCTGTCTGTCTGTCTATCTATCTATCATATATCCATCTGTCTTAATTTAAAGAAATTAATACTTTTATTCAACAAGGATGCATTAAATTGATGTGAAGTTACAGTAAACTATTTCAAATTCATTCTGTTCTTTAGAAAATGTATCACAATTTCTACAAAAATATTAATTACAAAACTATTTTCAGCACTGATAACAATAAGAAATGTTCCTTTAGCATGTGACACTGAAGAGTTGAGTAATGACTTCTGAAAATTCAGCAAAATAGTTATTTTAATTGAAATAATAATTTAAAACAGTCCAACCCCAAACTTTTGAACAGTGGTTTATATTGGCTATTTCACAGTGGACTCTGAACATGGTTCATCCAGTCAGATTTTAAAGGCAAAACTATAATTTTATTTTAAGAAATGGATTTTTAAGGAAGCATGTCTAATTCTATATACATTTTGCTTATTTCCAATGGACTTATATTTTTCTATCCCTGTCTGTTGCAGAGTCTCAGCCGGGTTCAGATGAAGAGGGCTGTTCGGAGGTCTTTCTCCCCACAGACAGTGACTATGACTCCAGTGACGCTTTGAGCCCTCGTGACCTGGACTTAGTTTACTCCTCAGCCCAGGATCTCTCCCATCAGGCTGTGCATATCCTCAGCGGCAGTGCTCCTGATGTTCTTCAGATGCACGATCTCAAATACAGCGCATGCTCCAAGTCCATCCTGGAAACCGAATCATGCACCAAGGACATGGATGACCTATCGCTGTCCTCTTATTCTGTGAAGACCACAGACAAGCCATCCCGCTCCAAGTTCCTGGCTGATCCACCAACGAAACATAAGCTGCTATCCAAAAGCCATCCCCAGAGGAGTTATTTTGGCGGGCCGCACCGCTGGCTGCGCGTACAGAGCGAGAGTCACACTCCTTCACTTTCCGAAGGCATCTACACCAGACAGAGCGATTTCGACCTGCCACTGGAGTCGCCACTCTCCTTACCGCACTCTCCCACTACCTCCTACAGTTTGGATGAGTACAGGGCGCCCTTCAGGGAGTCTAAGCCCAATGTTCGCAGGATCTTTGTGGAGTCATGCAGCAAGACTTCACCCTGTAGAGATGCCCCACAATGGGAGGAGGAGGAGACGGGATCGAGAGGAGCTACAGCCAGAGAGGCCGGATCGGGATACGGCACTACAGCAGAAGCTCAGGACATGGATTCGGATGAGCAAACGAATGAACAAGTGTCAGAGATCCTCAGCAGCACTCTCTAGGATGATATAAGTATTCCATCATGTAGACATGGGGTTGTATCAGTACTAAAATTGCCTCTAAGCTCCAAAACGCCCCTTTCCTCTCCAACCGCACACTTTACAACAGCTCACAGTTGTAATGAGTGAACACTTAGCCTAATCAATTCTTGCGTCCTCTCTGCAGAGGATGAAGTTGCTGGTCAACTCTGTGGGACTCATAAATCATGGCTCTGACTGTTACAATGTTGATTATCAATGCAACGTGAAACAAAGCACTGCTTTTCCTAAGAACTTGAAATTGCCTCAGCCAATAGAGCCCAACAGTGAGCGCCCACTTTTTCAGCTGCCTTTGTTCCGAATGTATTTTTCCCATTTATTATCACCATAGGGGTTGAAAAACTTCTTCAGACTAAAAGACTTTGAAGTCATGAACAAAACCCAAATCAGCTCTAAATATTGCAACTTTTTAATTAGAAGCTACAATAGTATTTAAATCAATTTATGACTGAAGTCCTCAATAATCTTTGTGACATTCTAAACAGAAACATTCTAAAGTAAAACTAAATTAATTGTATTTTTATATAAGTGTAAGGTAATAAGTGTGAGTGTGTATATATATGTGTGTGTATATATATATATATATATATATAGATATATATATATATATATATATATATATGTATGTACTGTATGTTTGTGTGTGTGTAAATTTTTAAAACTATGTTAAAAGTTTATATACATATATAAACTTGTTTATAATATATTAAATTAATTGATTTAATAACTTCTGGTTTGTCTATTTTGAAAGGTTTTAAAGGTTATTGGTAAAAATCAAGTTCTCTGTGGAGAAAATGAATGGGATTTCTACTTCTGGAAACAGACTGTTGTGCTCTGTTGTGGTGTTTTTAGGTGAAGAGTGGACTTAGGTGATTTGACGGTCAGTTAAAATTCAGTTTATGTATTTACTTGCAATGAAAGATTAATGTATCCGCTAATTTCACTGCCCATTTAGAATTGTTTGCTCTTACTACTGATGTATGAAGTGGCATCACCCGCTTCACATTACATCTGTTTCTAATCGATTGCGTTTCACTGTTCAGAAACCCTGGATGAATGAAAGATGATCCCATCACTACAAACTCTGTTACCAAACATTGAGCTCTTTTCAAATGAAAAAGCTGGTAAGCAGTTTCTAAGGGAAGTGTGTGACATTTGTTCCACAGAATGTGTTTCATTGAAAAAATACCTTGAGTTGTGCGATGTTTACCATATGATGGTGATTTGTGGCGTGTGATTGTTCACATTTGAAGATTCCTTGTAATTTGTCTGTTTTCTGTTCCTATTTATGCTGGGTAACCCACTGTTATGAAAGGAAAAGAAAACCACTTATGTTTTACAGTCTGAAGGAATGATAAAAACTGCACTTTTAATATATACAGTATATTTGCATCCCACAAATTTTACTGTAATAAGAGTTTGGATTATTTTGAAACGGACCACTTTTGACCTTTTGCAGAGGAAGGAACCTTCTTTGCTTGTACTGCAAATTTGTGCCACTTATATAAACACACATTCATAAATATTCCAATGATTTGGAAGTGGATCATTCTTATTGCATAATTACCAATATCACAGCCCTCATTGTTTCAATAAAGCCATAGATATTTGAAATGAAATGCAAGTTATGGTCTAAGGGCATAACCAAAAAGGTAGTTTGTTTAGTAACGCATCATTAATTCTGTAAAACTATACCACATTCATTTTGCAATGATTATTACGTAACAGATTCATTGTGAATATAGTATATATTTATTCACATAATCCATATTTACGCCCTATAGTTAAGTGAAATATTTTTTTTCCCTGAATGAAAAGGGCAGCTTTTGCAAGCAACATTGTGAATGTTTCTGCTACAATGTTTGAACAATTTATTACTGTTTGTAGTGTTTTTTACAAACAAAAACAATAAAAATTTAAAAAAAAATTAAAAAAGAAGGAAAGAAAAATGGTATTTGCACAAAGTGTTAATTGATTTCCAAAAATATAAAATAAAATAAATGTCACAACTGGAGTTTCTCCTGTGAAGGATTGTAAAAATTAATTAATTAATTAATCTTCCGGTTAATGTACAGTGATGTCAGCTGGTGCTCCAGATCCTGTGGGTAAAATGCACACAACACAAGCCCACAGACATGAGGCATTATTTATCATATTCCACCTTCCAGTTAAATCATTGAACTCTTTGCAACTGGCATTCCAGTTAGGGTATTATTGTTAAATGATATAGTATGTTTGTCTTGATACCTTTATACTGTGCACAATGCAAGCCAAAACAATTAAAAAGCATCATATCTGTATATTTTTGCATTCTGCATTTATTGATCCAAATAATATATTTCAGTATTGTATTTCTGATGGTTGGTCCCATGTCATAGAAATTTCTGATGTAATTGTTCGCTTTTTGTGATGCATCTTGAAAATGACGTTGTGACAGATGTATTTAAGTCATAAAAAATAAACATTCCAGTGTAAATATTTTATGATATGTTATTTGTATTTCTTTCATTTCAGCCATATTAGAGTATTTTGTTTTTAATGATTTGTTGTTGTTTTTATAATTAAATTATGATTGGTTTCAGCAATTGGCTCACTGTAGATTGATTTAATAATTAGGAAACTGTTAATACAGATTTTAAAATAGTGAGAAAGACATTTTATAAATATTTTTTTTATATTCTTTATATCATTATATGTTATAATAATTATATTTTTAAAATCTGTTTATTTAGATGTGTTTAATATTTTTTAAATATTTTTATCGCTTGAGTTGAATCTTAATTTGCAATGTTAACAATTTAAACAAACAGGACAACTTATAATATATAATTATGAAAGGTTAATCTTACAGTGGTTAAATACAGATTTTATAATACAAAAAAATAGATTGTACACATTTAAATATATATGTAATAATATTTGTATAATATATTTTTGTTATTTTTGCTGTTTGTTTAATATTTTTATAAACCGATAAGAGACTTTGTTTAAACAGGCTAATCAAAATATAATTATGAAATGTTAACCTTACAGATTTTAAAATGCAGAAAACTACAAGCTATACATATTTTGAACAATAATTTATAATTGTATTAATCATATTTGTATAACATTTATATTTTTATTTTTTGTTATGTGTTTAATATTTTTTATAAATTGATATTTAACTTAATTTGCAATGTTAACAATTTAAACAAACAGACAGGTCAAAATGTACAGTTATGAAATGTTTTAAAAAGATTTATTGAAGTGTTATATGTCGGCTTGATAAAAGTGAGCTGTGTACTGTTCTGTTTAAATCATTCTCAATTGATATCAGCTTACTCTGAAACGCATTCTGAAATAAAATCAGTGGGTGCCACTGTTCACATGAAATGGCTTTTTTGGTTGCATTCAGGCATCCTATGATATTCCTGTGCTCCTCTTTAACGTTTAAATTGACCTTAGAGCAATTTTCTGGATTGTTCCTGTGTCTGTGAGTGTCCGGCGCCAGTAGAATGCGAGTTCTTATTTAAAAGAAAGGAAGTGGGCTGAAATTATGTTTTTGAGATAAGCTTGCCAACCAACTGTAGTGACGAAGGAATCTGTGGCCCTTGAAAATGGTCTATCCTCCGGCTAGAATTACAGAACGCAGGACCGACACAGTCTCCCGGTGAACAGAGACATTTCTGAGAGCCAAATAAAGAGCTATGCTGTTTTCCAGAGTCCTCCATATGAACATAAAACTGATTAATGCATCTGTGATGAACAGACGCCATACTGTCTTAGTATTAAATGTCACTCATAATAAGTGTCTTAACCTGTGAACTGTGGCTCAGTTGATGTATACTGTTATACTTTTGTGGATTCCTTCGTTCTGTTTTGTCATTTTTACGAATGACTGTTTAACTGTGTTACAATGGTTACCATGGAAGTGTGTGTTTGGACACAAAGCAAGGTGGATTAGATACCATATTCAAACAGGCTCCTGTCAGTTTTAGCTGTGAATTGAGAACATTGCATCATTCCGGACCTAATCATCAGATTGTCTCCTTGATAGCAATATTCGCCACAGTTTGAGTTCGTTTCCAATGTACACATACACTCTCATTTCTTTCCCTTAAAACTGACGGCGAGATCCACGTGTTTCAAATCATCTGGAGGTATATTTGTCCTTTGATTTTCGTGGAATATCTGGGCAAAGGCCAGTCGCGCCTCCATGACCATCAACGTCTGATCTGACTCTGAAGTTCACTTAATCTTAATGACGGATCAGAAGGCCTCCCAGCTCGAGGTCAGAATATTCCTGATTCTTTCATGACCCAGATAGATAAAAATGTCATTTGTTTTTTGTTTAGTTCCCTGTGAAGACCTTTGATGATCTAACAAGAGAGCAATTTGAACGCTCGATTTGAAAGTTACGGTTTCACTGCAGCTAACACGCAGTCAGTTCAGTTTTAAATACAAAGGTATACACACAAACACAGTCTCTGTTTGGTTCTGCTATTGGCCTGTTTGTTTAAGTTGTTAACATTCTAAACCAAGCTTCTTAACAATTTACAAAAAATATTAAACACATCTATAAACAAAAACAATAAAAACAGGAATATATTACAAAAAAAAGAAATATTCATAAAATATATTTTCTGTATTCTGTTTTACTGTAATTTTCTATATTTTTAAAAGGGCAAAACTGAAAATGTTGATATCTTATTTAATTTTTTATTAGTTTTTATTTAAAAAACAATGAGTGAAGCAGTTTGTTTTAAATTAGTTTAAATGTTTTAATAATATTTATTGACACGACAAAAGCATAAAAACTTTATGAAGAGGCACATTTCCTTCAGGTCAAATGGAACCTTTGTCAATACTTGTGATATTTGAGATATATTTGAAAACTTTCACTTTTTAACAAAAAAAAAAGAAAGAAAAAAAAAAGAAATGTATTAAGTTGTATATATTCCCAAGTGTTCAGGTGCAAGGAAAATTATTTTAATGCATTTTACTTCATGGTTACCTTAAATGTTTAAAACAAACAAACTGTATGAATATGTTTCAAAAATGTATAAAATTTACTTCAGAGATTACATTTATAAGGACTAGACACGTGTTTTAAATGGGATTTTAGAAGATATCTCTTTTTGACTTTATTTGTCATTGACATAATACTTCTTCTGCAGAAATACTTTACGTATTATATAAGAATAATAATATAACTATATAAGTGAAATAAATGATGATTGAAATGTTGCTTCAAAATGAATAAATGAATGAATGAAATTGGACCAATTTACGTTGCAGTCTAGTTCACCCAGATCTTAAAGAATCTGCTGTCATTCATCTCGTGACATGTCATTCATGTGCGCGCGCACCGGCAGAGGGCGACCAACGATAGTCAACCCTCCGGACCCCCTTCTACCCCACCCACCCCCATATCCCACCCCTCTCCCTTCCCTAAATAGAAGGAGGTGTCGTGGAGCTCTGGCAACAGACCCACAATTGAGAATGGGTCTTTGGGTTCTATCGCGACCCGCGAGGATAAATCAGACGAGCCAGGTGATTCTTAGTTCGGCGCCCGTCACCAGAAACCATGCGGATCCTCAGACACCAGGACTCCGGATTCAGACACGAGGAGCCCGCGAGCTCAAAAAAGAGACCGGGTCCGGCTGAAAACGCTTGATGCTGTCATGAGCCCTTCTGCTGATGGGAACCTGTGCGTAAAAGCGGAACGAGACGCGCGGAATGACCACAAAGTAGATACTGACACATGGTACTTGGATGTCCCGTCACATTTACGCGCGAAGTGGCATCGAGGATAGTGCCGTTTGAATTGAATGAACATTTTCTAAGGAGATCGCTCGTGGAGAGACACCGCGCGCGCTGGAGAGTGCGCGCTCACGGCTCGCCAAAAACTCAAGCGAACACTTAAGCGCGAGGATTAATCAGCCGAAAAGATGGATAACGTGCCGTATTTCCTGGCTACATACGTGCTCATTTTCTCCCTCGGATTCAGGATAGAAGAAGGGATGTGCCAACATTACTACCTCCTCCGTCCCATTCCCAGTGACACTCTGCCTTTAGTGGAACTCATAGAGGACCCGGATCCCATACTGGACCCTAAGGAGCGGGATCTGAACGAGACCGAACTCAGAGCCATACTAGGCAGTCACTTTGACCAGAACTTCATGTCCATCAGCCCACCGGAGGACAAATACGCAGGACAGGACGACCTGAATGAGTCTGAACTCTTAAAGCGTCCCACCGGCACCATGCCCAAAGAAATCAAAGCCATGGAGTTTGAGATCCAGCATGGGAAAAAACACAAGTCCAATAAGAAACTAAGAAGAAGGCTTCAGCTGTGGCTGTGGTCATATGCCTTCTGCCCGGTGGTGCACACATGGCAGGACCTGGGGAACCGATTCTGGCCCCGCTATGTGAAGGTGGGCAACTGCTACAATAAAAGGTCTTGTTCAGTTCCAGAAGGGATGGTTTGCAAACCTGCCAAATCCAGCCATTTTACGGTTTTGCGATGGAGGTGCCAGCAGAGAAAGGGTGGGCTCAAATGTGCCTGGATACAAGTTCAGTACCCCATTATATCAGAGTGCAAATGCTCCTGCCCGAACTGAAATAAGCTCTGTGCTCATTCTCACATGCACTGTCCAGTGTAGGAATGTATATTTGATGTATATGTGATGCCATTCTAGGTTACACTTTACATTGGTGTTCATGTTACTGTGTAATTTCATACAGAAGAACTGAGTGATGCTGATGAAACTTTGTGTACTTAACATGTGATTCTTTTGTGGAGCTGCTTGGTATTATAGTCATTTTAATAAATAATTATAGTAATATGTTTAACATGGACACTGTAATGTAAAGTGGTGCCTGTATCATTTATAAAACAAACAAACAAACAAAAAAAAAAAAAAATGGAAAGAAAAGGTCAGTATTTGCCTATAATATCCAGTGTCTACTGTAACTTTTGTTGTAATGTAACTTTATACATATTTATGTCAAAGAACATTTCGCATTCAAAGTGCGTTTATTGAAGGAATTCCAAGCTTTTTCCATTATTCGGAAAAAAAAAATACTTTATACACCTCAGATGGGAGAATATAGATTACAGTCTTGGTGTGCTGTATATATAAGGGGAATGGAAAATAACTGCTCATGTAAATTAAAAGAAACTATTTATTCTTTATGTCCATGTAGTCGAAATGCATTTAAAATAAAACCACTAAAAATGGCATGAACTGTTTTTTGCTTATTTCACTTGCTGTACATATGCAATCAGCTTAAAATGCACTGCATGCAGTAAAACCTGCCACTATTTATAAAGCCCACCACACTGATGTGACGCTAATTAAGGTGATATTTTAATTTGACTTATGAAGTCAAGTCTGGATCGTAATGAACAATTGGTCATTCGTATTCCTCGGAGGGAGTGGATCAGTTTCTTTGTTTTGTTTTGTTTTCCTCCGAGATGCCATTCCGTCCTCAGACAGTCTGAAGGGTCTTTGTAAAAGGATTAAAAGTTAAAGACCTTCATTTTCAGATTCTTTCATTTAATCTGTGTGGCGCCTGAAACACATGCTGGATGGATGATCACATATAAAAACATTCTCTGCTCTGTCTGCTGCCTAAAGTCCATTGGCATGAAAAGAACAACTTGACTTTGCAAAGGAATAAAGATCGTGAATTTCCACTCTGTATCGATTAAATGTCACATAGATGGCTTGACATCTATGACACACATTACACTGGAGCTTTTTTAAGAATCCAAAGAGTGAAATTTTGCTTAGAGTAAATCTCAGTCAGGGATCATTCATGCATAAGCTTCAACGTAACATCTAATACACAGCTTTAAAACAAAAATGAAACTTTCCCTCATGCCAAAAGAGTGAATCCTGGTTTTGTTACATAGATTTTGACTTAATCCAGCAGCACATTGTCCAACATCACTTGCTTTTAAACAGTAAGGAGGGTTTACATGAAGGAACATTACATTTTTATACTTTTCAGCTCACCACAGAATAAGCTTACCAATAAACTAAGATTATGGACCTGTCACTCCACTGTACTTAAAAAGAAATGCTGTGCGCCAGAGTCTTTCTTTTTCTCTTCATGAGGCATATTTTCACACAGTGAACACTGGGCTGCACCATGCGTGGTTTTCAACACTGGCTTAACGTACCTCAATCTGCAATGCACAAACCTAAACACTCATAGATGCTCTGAATGACCCCATTTCATCGCTCTCAGGGCATCACATCCAGGAGATATAACTGGAAACTTCATCTTGCCTAGTAACATGCCACCCAAGTTCTGGAGTCTATCCAGTATCACTAACAATAAGATGTGATGAAAGACAGTCTGGCCACCGAGGCGCTCTCTCTAACCATGACAGAGCGGAAAAACCACCAGTCATTAAATGTTCAGATTGTTTTTTGCACAGACACTCCCTTAAAGAGAAAAGCCTCTGATTGGTCTGTCCAAATAGCTGGCGTGCAGAGGACGGAGGAAACCCAAACCAAAGGAACTTGGGGATGTGAGTGGGTCTGTGGGCAACACCAATGGGCTGGAAACTCCTTGCTAAAAAAAAAGCTCCAATTTCACTTGCAAATATATTTACATAATGATTTAATGATTCAGAGTTTAAAGTTCATACAATGTCCATCCTTAAAAGCTTGTTGATATGCAGTGTTTTCACTTAATCTAAGACTGTCTAACGTGTTAATTATTTGTAAAAAAAATAAATAAAATAAAATGCACATAATTTAACTTTATTCTACACTGCTCTGTCCCTTCTCCTATAAATGCACTGATCATTTCCTGCTTTTATTGTTGTGATTGTCTAAACTGCCTCTAGTGCAGGTCTAAACGTCCCGCCCCTCACCTCAGTGGCATGTGCTCCGGTTGTATTGTAAACAATGGCGACATCAATATTGCTTATCAATATTGCCCGATTGAGACGCAGAGGATATTAGCGAAGAGGATTGCGCAGAACCTGTGCAAGCACGGCTCTCAATGGTATGTTTTTTGTTGTCTCATACTTTTAGATACGCTGTTATTTGTAAATGCTACTGCTTCTGTTAGCTTTTAATATACGGGTTTATCCTGATTATAGCTTTAATACAGTACGGCAACTGCATGCGCACCCAGGTTTCTCATAGCTATATGAAAATAATTGTATAAATGGAACAGTTCATTGTTTGAGCTGAGCTGGTGATCTGAATGAGAGATTGAGAGAGAGAGAGAGAGAGAGAGAGAGAGAAAGATGCAGAGTAGGGGAACAGTATTAAGAACCGCTGCTTTAGAACATCAATTTTAAAACTTGTGAATCCATTAGAATCATTAGAAGACAGAATCGTGATTCATATATGAATAGATTTTAATGTGCACCCCTAGTTTTCTCTTCCTCTTCGCTAAAGCAGCTGCAATGTGGCCCCACCCTCTGTGTTGCATGTTCCTGGGGGCGGGGTTTATCAGGGTTTGTGATGTCACAAACCCGGGAAGTAACTCATTGTAGTCCGTACAAGCAGTTTTTGTAGGCATTAAACTGCCAGAATTTTAAAAGACGATATCTCCGTTTGCATTAAACTTTCAGCGTCGTAACTTCGCAGATATTGTTTATGCTCAAACACCAACATTACACGCTAACTAACATTAAAAAAGTGAAATGGCAATCAGCCAATTAAATTAAATACATATGTTTTGGCTAAATGTCAAGTCACAAGCCATATATATATATATATATATATATATATATATATATATATATATGTATATATATATATCTTTCATATCTTCTATTGAAACATAGACATATATATTTTTGTTTTTGTAGTCTATGCTGTGGAGTTCCATTAGCTTTTTGTTAGTATTCTATATTATACACATTTTCATTTCTACTTTTAAAGCTGGACCAAATGAGCCTCCAAAAAACAGAATCAGCCTCCAACTGTGAAAACATATCTGTAGAATTGAGAGATGATCTTGTTTTTAACTTTGGCAGTGAAAGTGTCACTACAGCCTTGACAACATTTTTCATATTTTATGGGAGTATGGCATTCAAAAACAACATGTGGTAAAACTCTTTATTATAGCTTACATTTACAGTTATGGGAATGATGTCAGGAAGAGACATGTATCAACATAAGCCTCAGGCTGATGTCTATCACTACTCTGCTACAAGGAAATTCACTTCATTTTAAAATCTTTTTTTTTCTCTCTTAAAATCTCAATAGCATT
This sequence comes from Cyprinus carpio, assembly GCF_018340385.1. Taxonomy (NCBI): domain Eukaryota; kingdom Metazoa; phylum Chordata; class Actinopteri; order Cypriniformes; family Cyprinidae; genus Cyprinus; species Cyprinus carpio. Next base: position 17,449,776 of record NC_056583.1, read on the forward strand.
ATATTGATACTCATTTTCTGTGTGTCTTGGATGACATTAAAACGCTGTTGTTAGGCACCTTTGAAAATGGCAAGGTGTTATCGGGATATCTGAGTGTGCTCTTGAGGATAATATCACCGAGAAAAAGGTCAGCGTGATCCCAAGTTCATACCAGAGATCATAGCAATGGGGTCAGGCGGGTGATTGCATGTCAGATGTTGGAAGATCAGAGCTATATTTGCAGACGTGCAGGCTCAAATTGACTTTGAAGTGAAAGAGAGTTGGTACCAGATATGATTAAAGTACATCTCCTTATTAATGAAAGAGGAACATCAATGCGCAATCATCTGGACCACAAATTGATCCAAATCCAAAAAGATTATAATGCATGCAGTTTAATTTTTTATTTATTTTTTAATTTATTTTTATAAAGAGTTGTATTTTTTTCTTCTTTCTTCTTCTTATTCTTCTTCTTATTTTTTTATATTATTTTTGTTTTTTCAGTGTCTGGCAACCTTGAATTCTGGTTTCCTACTAAAAAAAAAATTATAATAATAATAATTGTGCATTTTACCTCAAGGTTGACAGATAGAAATGCCTAAAACCCCTTCAGCCTTCAGTCTGAGCTCAAGTTCTCATCATTTCTCCCCCTCCAAAACACTACACAAACATGAGGGATGGTAAATACTTGACTCAACTGAGGTTTAATCAAACCGCAAGCTTCATCTCCCTTTTGTTCCTCCTTGCTTTTTTTGTTTCCTCTTAAGAAATTGGCAGCGTAGCCCTATAATTTTCCCCCAATCGCCAGGCCAATGTGGGCTCTGTGCCATCGTTCCACCCATCTTTGTCTATATTGTAAAGAACGGGCTCGTTCCCGTAGCAGAGGAAGGATCTCTTTTTCTGTATTCATAACGCTTTGAACAAACATTTTAATCCTTTACTGAAAGACAAATCTCTGTGTACGCAGTTGCCACCCGTATGCTTCGTTCTCAATATTTTCAAGTGTAGATCAGGTTCCTCGGTTTGAAATTTCACAGTGCTGTCGTCATGCTCGGCTGCTGCAATAGATATTTACAGGAGATTAGATGAATGTATAGAGGTTTAATTTGTAATGAGGTGGAATAGATCACCTTCAGTCCTCATGGAAACAGTATTTTGTTTGTGTTCAAGCTAATTAACATCATAGAAGCTCATCAAGAGCTCAACAACTGAGCCACCAGGGAAATCTGTGGCAAACTGAACAGCCAAGGCCCAAAATCTCAGCCTTTCGCTGTCCAGATCAATTACTCACATAATTTAGGAGTTGGACTGAGAGGTGTTTTTGATGGCGGCACTGACAGGGGCCGAAGTAGGAACTATTTGTCCTGCATTGATTCTCTACGCAAAAGCGGGATCCATCACGTATCGGCCTGTGGCTGTTTGAAGGAGGTTGGACTGGTGTTGAAAGTATTGGCAAAGCTGATCCATAATAAATGCACCCAGCAGACTGTGGCGCCACTCTCGCGTGTGCCTCTGCACATGAGCATTGCTTTGTGTATGTGTGTGTGTGTTGGGTGAGACAGCATGTGAGTGCATGTTTTTGTGTCTGCATATGTAATGGAATCAAAGTTTAGAATTCCTCATGAATGATAGCCCCACTATTTATTTCCAAATGCAGGCTCAGGACTGAAATGTTATGGATCACAGCCTTTCTTAACATGAGAAGCGGTGTAACAGAAGATGTGAAGAGTCGTAAAGAATACTGCCATTAAATGTCTCGCTGCATTTTCCAAAGTAAACGAGTGGCGTTGTTGATGGATAGAGGTGGCAGGAGAATTTCTAATCCAATTTTCGAAATGAATTCATCTTTTATTCTTTTTCTTGGGTTTCACCGCCAAACAAAACAAACATGTAACAAATGGTTTATCTTATTGTATTAGAATCCGTCAGGCTGTCATGTCTGACTCAGGCCTGACCCTTATTCAGTGAATGTATACTGACTTAATAGACTAATACATAAATATATTTGTATAATATTAGTATAACCATGAAGAGTTAGTATAATATATTAATGAAAGCATTAAGACAAGGCATGGAGAAGAACTGCACTTGGATTTCATGTCACATATTTCAACCAAAATTTAATCAAACTCTATCAAACCTCTTTTAGCAGCATTCATTTTCTTCTAGATGTATATCTCAACCAGAAGGACACATCAGAATCACTTTAGATCAGTCGTGATAATTTATAATGAAGTGATCAATGCCATCGTACCATGAAGCATAGACATGTCTAGCATCCCCTGTCTTTCTGCCAAGCACGACGCGCCCCCCAGTGGTCCATATAAGAACTCGGATTAATTAAGTAAATCCATAAACGGGTCGGACACCAAACAGCTGTACCATTTTTGTCTCTAGCTAGTATGAATCGCTAAAAATGTATGATTTCTAAAACTTAGAAACACAGATATTTGACTGAGAGGCTGTTTAGCACCCTTCACATCACATCCACAAAGAAATGGATTAATTAGCCTATATTACATTGTACACTAAGTCAGCTTAACTGGCTTGTTTTATGATGGTCAGGTGAAGTGGTCATAGGCCTTTGGGCATATATGGCCAGTTGCCCTATTGGTTAATTTGTACTTTATTCAATCTCAGGGAGATTTGGCTTCATTTAGCACATGACTCATTGTACTCTGATTTGACTGTTAATATACACGAGAATCCATAACCAGATTTTGATTAAACCTTCTTCCATCTGTAATAATGTTACATAGAAAACATCATTTGTTTTTACATTGCAAAAAGCATCTTAAGTATTAAAGCCATATTGTACATTCACTGCTCACACAAATACATAAAACCAAACCATATATGACACAGACGAATGGCAGCTTTTGTGTTCGGCTGCTTTGTGAGAATGATTCTGAAGCGTCTATCCATCAAAGTTGGAATGACAGATTTATGGCTTTACCGTTGAGACCATTTCCCTCTTTACATAGATATTACCTCCTAAATCTTGCAGCTACATTTGAGTTATTCAACCTGGCAGGCATGAAAGCATGAGGCAAGCATTGGAGGAGAGACCTGCACCCATGCTGGCATGAGGAGAAGTTATCATGGATTAACTCCTTTCATCACAAAAAAATAACTCATCATAACAACTTCTTGAGCGAGCGAGCGAGTGAGTGAGTAAATATATGTATTTATTCAGTCATTGCCACCATAGCGGCGTTTGAGAAGAAAGCATGGTGCACTTTCTGTGCAGTGACACCACATTGACAGGTATGTCAGAGAGGTGTGCTGGTGTACAGAGCCAGGCGGCTGTACCACAGAACTTGATAGAGTAAATCTGTCGTTGCAAGCCGCTACGAGGTCTCACCAGAGTGCGAGGCGACATGATTCTTGTCCGTCCCCGCGAGACAAGGCCACAGGAAGACATGGCGTTTGACCAAGACCACCAGTGCATCTTGCCCTGTCCTTGTGAAATAGTTTAGATGGTTTCAAACCTCATCCACTGAGGGTTTTATTGGATAGACCACAATAAAAAGGCTCTATATTTGAATTTCAATTTATATGACTGTTCAAATTAAAGGTGACTATTTTAGTATATTCTGCCCATTGAGTGGAATAAAGGCGGCACTCAAAAAAGCAATACACTATGAACTTGAAATAGCTCTGGAAAAATAGTCCACATGATCCTCTTGATATTCAGTTCTGCATTCCCTTCAGCTCAGCACGTTTGTTAAGCCTCAGATGTAAACATGCTTGTTTCCCGGCTCAAGCGTGCTTCTAAATGCTGAGTATCGCAGACATGTGAATAGTCGGAGAGAAGGAGAAAATCCGCTCAGAAGAATGTGGCTGTTTGACATGTGCTCTCACAGCTTATAATGGATGAGAGCAGAGAATATTAGAGAGGCCTGGTTAGAAGCTGACATGTTGTGATAGAATAAAAGTGCTATGTAGGTCTTCAGAGGGAAATTCCCAAGTGTTTACACTATGACCGGCCAAAACGACAGTCATAACAAGGTCTCAAGAGGAAGCACAGCAGTTAACACTTGTCTCCTAACTGTCATTACTGACAGATCCAAAACTGAGTGAAGTTTAAAAGGATACATGTGTGTATTGACAAAAGGGAACATTTCATATTCAGTATAAGCTCCACTGAAATTCCACAAAATTTCAATTAATTTCTTTAAAAATGCAATTAACGATATAATGGTGAGATGCTTACAATGGAAGCCATTGGGCCAATTTTTTGAAGGCTTTAAAAGCAGCAATGAGCAGCTTATAATTTTATAAAAGATCTTACATTAATTATATTAAAACTAAAAGTTGTTCTAGTCAATTTTATGGTTTCATTTTTATGTTGATTAAGCTGTAAAATTGCATATATCATTCCATATACAGTAACTGCATATAACTATAGAAAAGGTTAGTAAGCGATTTAAGTAAGTGATTTTTCTCACTAAAATCCCTAAAAAAAAATGCATCATGGTTATTATAGTATACTAAAACTAAAATCATAAAAAATGTTGCTACTTGAAATAAAATGAACGTTAATTTAAATATAATATATATTTATAAAATTAAAACTTATTTTATTTCAGCTTGTTGCCAAGGCAACATTTTTAATTTTCATGTAGTTTAACTTGATGTACTAAAATAACTAAAACTGAAAAATGAATGAAAACTATATAGACCTTTAAAAAAAAAACTTATAAAACAAACAAAAAATAAATTTAGCTAAAACTTTAAATACAAATAAATAAAGAAAACATTCAAAAATATTAATAAAATACAGTACACTAACAATGCATAATATTAATAAACTACACTAGCACCACAAGGAATCTAAAATGGACATTGTTTAAGTTTAAAATTTGGCCACATTCTCTTCCATTGTAAGCACCCTACTGTAATCCTGTTGTTTACTTTTTTGAAAGAAAAGGAAGGACATCAAAATGTATTTTTTTGTGGATTTCAACATTATGCCACAAGTGTTGTCAACTGAGTTTAACTTTTAATATTCTTAGCTTTAATATGTCCTTTGAATGACATCTCATTGACTGTAGTGTGATAAATTTCTGCATTCAAGCCTGTGTTGCTTTAAAAAGCACCCTGCATCCAGCAGCATAAAGGATGATCTCTGCAGACAGGAGAAGACTGTGTGTCCTGCAACCGTAGTAGAGCAATAGACAGAGACGGAGAGACAGAGAAATGTTATTGCACTGGAAGATGGATGGGAGTCTGGCGCGCGTGCCAGGGGGAGACTCCACATTTCCAGACTGGCTCTGCTCTGGTGTGTATGTATGTGTGAATGTGTTTGGAGGGGGCTACACTGCAGCACACTGTTCAAACTGTTTATGCATACCAGCCTGCTCTGAGTGCCTCTTTGTCATGAGCTGTTTACTTAAACTTATTTTGGGAAAATTCCACATGACTGGATGGGATTTCACCATAAATCATTGAATCTGCAGCTTTGTGTAATGATAACTTCTGTCAGTCATTTAGTCCTCCTAAGCTCCTTTTCTGCTTTGTGTTTTTCCATAGAACTGACTGGTATTGTCCAGCCTATTGTGTGTAGTTTAAGGTGAGTTTGCATGCGAGGGGATTGGAAGACTTGAGTAAATAATGTGTGATTGTCATCATTAACAGTTAGTATTTAGTTGGATGCAGTTGTTTTACATACTTGTTTTGAGTTTGAAAATACTCACTTATTTCCACTAGATGGCATCAGTATATACTGTATAAAATATGCTACATATTAATCAACAGTGAAGAGTCTGAGACAACCAGTCAAAATGCTTCTATTTTGCAGTTTGCTTTTAAACAATTTAAAACAACTTTTTAAAATGACAAATGATATTTTCAGCATTTCTAATTTAATGGAACATTTCATCAGCATAACAATATGAATGAAGGGTTAATTGAAAAATGTACATGAACTTTTAAATATCGTAGTACTGTACAGTCTGTTCCTCTTTATTTTTGATGACACTTGTACTCAAGATGCCTTGACATGAATACTTAAATATGAAAATATGAAAAAATACTTAAAACATTTTTTTTTCTCTTGAACTTACTTGCTTACTTTATTTATCTATTTTATGTCCAGGTTTTAAGTAGGGAAAAAAGCCCTAAATCTTGTCTCAATGTGGTCTCAGATTTTTTTAACCCCTTGTAGTATTAAATGACAAGCAATTCAAGAATAAGTAAATGTCCCTCTTAGAACGATGTTTGCTTGGAGTCAGCTTTTATCTCATCCTCATCATCCATGACTTTCGCTCTGTTGGAGAGTGAAGGTAAAGTAATACGTCAGATTTTTAATCGGTAATGTGGTGAAAAAAATAAATAAATAAGACAATGTAACTGTCCTACCTCTTATTCACTTTCAATCTTTTATACATGTTGTAGGATGTAACAACAACAAACACAACCAATAAAAATCCAGCCACAGCAGCAAGACCAACAAACACGTTATGAAGAATTGACTTGGGGACCTCTACAAGAAGAAGAAGGAGAAGAAAACAACATTGAGAACCTGTAACTTATGCAATTTGTGATAAGATGATGATAGTGTTGGTTCATGTATTATTGGTTTATAGGATTATATGGTGAAGGACAGGATAGAAGAGTTGTAATACTTATAATACCTTATCAAAATACCACATCTGATGACTATCAAGATAAGTTGTCTTTAACTGTCATATTGTTTATGATTTAATGATCATATTTTCTAAAGTATGATTATTTTTACCTCTTAAAATAATCAAAGTAATTCTTATCTCGGACCTCTAAGATATTAAATAACATAAATATTTAAATTATTTGGTCGGATATGTAAGATTTCTACTTTTATTTAGATACCTCCAGATTCGCCTCCAGAATCGCATGACTCTCCGTTGGATATCAGCATGTGTTGGGTGTTATCCAGTGACCCGTCATTGATTTCTGGCTTTATCCCTAGTAAGTGGCACATTAGAGGGTAAACGTTGACAGTCTCAAATGGTCCAACCAACAAGTTTCTGTGGAAATCTGGTCCTACTGCCCTGAAGAAAGGCTTCATGTCCATGACCTCATTGTCATAGCCATGTTCCCCTTTATTGGTCTGGAATGTGTAGAACTGGAAGAGCATTTAGAACATATGAAATGATCACATACAGTATAGCACAATGTTTGCCATGTATATTTATTGTTTCCATTATAGGTGTTTACTGTATACTCACCCCATTGATGACATATCCTGGGTCTGCGTAGAGAACGATGGGTAGGATACGTGGATGTTTGGAGTAATGTAGTCGAGCAGGCATGTCCTCTTTCTTGTAAACGTGAAGGTTTGGATGACCTCCTTTCAAGGCTTGATAAACCTTTTCAAGCATCCCTTCTTTGGGTAACAGCAGCCCAAAAGGTCCGTAGTCCACCATGTGGAATTTCAAATCTTTCAAGGAGAATCCTGGGATGTCGGTGAGTATTATCTCTTTTACTTGCTCTCCTTTAAAGACAGTGCTCATTCCATGGTCAGCTGTGATGATAATATTCAGATGGTCACTGAGTCCGTGTTTCTCAGCAGTTTCCCTTATGTAGCCCACAGTTCGGTCAACTTTCTTGACTGCCATGCGGACCTCAGGTGAATCAGGCCCATACTTGTGGCCAGTTTCATCTGGGTCGCCAAAATACAAAGTGACAAAATCTAAGTCTTGATCTTTAAACCATTCCTTCATGACCTTGTCCACTTTCTCCCTCCATGCCGTCTCATTGGTGTGGTCATAAAACCTTGGTTCGACCTCCTTCACTTGGATTGTTTCTTTCTCGTAAGTGGCAGCAGTGCCAGGGAAATGTAAGGATCCTGTTTTTTTACCCTAAGAAAGGACACATTTACAAGTTAGTTCATATCTTATTTAAAGCAAATGTATATTAGGATGTGATATAGTATTTTTATTCTTATTTGAGATGTGTCGACCTGTCTTTGAGCAGTGATCCAAATGGGTAGACTGCCATTATCCCAGTATTCATCCACAAACTGTGTCATGTAGTATTGTTTCTTCTCTTGTGTGGTTGTGTTGAACCAATTGTTATGAATCACACCATGGTTCTCAATGTACCTTCCTGGGAAAATATATATTTTATAGTGTCATTAATTTTATGAGTTTTGGGTTATGCTGAGACTTCCCCAGAAGATTTTATTGGGTTTGTACATTTGGCGGTTACATATATCCAAAGCATCTTTCATTGCATTCATGGTATACTGTATATGTTTTATCAGTTTGTGCATTCTTCAAGACTCAAACCCATGACATTAGCATTTCTAGCATTATGATTGTATGTTTGAGCTATATGAACACTCAGTGTATAGTGTTCCTAAAGCTGTCAATTTACTAAACATTCATTGTCTATACTCTCTCTGTCTTAATATATACACAGTGTGCCTAAAAATATTTGGACATATAAGTTGCACTTACAGCAAAAAATTATGTAAATTTCATTGCATTATATAAAAGCAAGTGGCATTTGCAAACAATGCTTTGCTCATACCAACACTGCAAAGGTGGCACAGCAGCACTTCTGAAGTGGTAATTAAGTGCCTTTACACATTGTTTAATGCTGCTCAGAGGTGGCATAAATGCATTTACACAGCAATTTCAACTGTGTATACCATGATTACTAGGGACTAAGGTGGTCAGAGCAGACATAATTTAATCTGCATTCATTTTTTTTATATTTCTTTACAATGAATTTCGCGCAAGCAAAGAGCAACCTAAACTTGGCTGCAAAGACACATTTAGACACATTTTTAAATTTATTTTTTAGAAGTAAAAATAAGTAAATTCTCAAATAATAATAATGTGACTTTATATGTTTAGGCTTTTATATGTTTATGCCAAATGTTAGCATGTTTACATATGCAGGTATATATTCAGTCAGAGTTGTAAAAAAGTACTCAAAAATTTTACTCAAGTGAAAATACAGATACTTAGTGAAAATTTTACTCAATTAAAAGTACAAGTATCTGGCCAAAAAACATACTTGAGTAAAAATAAAAAAAATACAACTTTAAATTGTACTCAAGTATTAAAAGTAGAAGTACTTTTTTTCTAACAGAAATACAGAAGTTTTGTTAAAGGGAAAAAATGAAACAAAATGCACAGATCATACACATACTAGTGCAACAACATTTAAAATGCAGCACAGTGAAACACACACACACACACACACACACACACACACACACACACACACACACACAAATACAGGGAAAGGGATTAAAATGAAAATCTATCCTTTCCATCAACATGCCATCCAATAAATAAATGACTTCATTTATCAGATGAACACAAAGTAAGAGTTTTAGAAGAAAAAAAAAAATCATCTCTCTTAGTTTAATGCAAGTGAATGGGACGTCCAAAAATGAATATGACAGACAGTAACTCATACAACCCCTGTTAATGAATCAGTGTATTCTTAAGTGTAAGGATAAATACAAATACCAATATTTTAAACTTGACCGTCATGTTCACTTTGCGTGGTTTCTGAAGTGGTCCTGTCCCCTTGCATTATACAGACTAAAAATCTTTTCTTGTGTTCATCTAAAGAAAGAAAGTCATAAACATCTGGGAAGACATGAGGGTGAGTAAATGATGAGAGAATTATCATTTTTGGGTGAACTATTCCTTTGAATAGCAAAATGTGATGCAGAGGCTAAAACATATTCCAGACAGAATACAAGAATGTGTTGCATTAATGAGGAGAGTCATAGAATTAAAACATACATTAACATTTTGAAAGGCTACATTTTTTTGTGTGGTCTATTCAACATCACTGTCTAAGGATAATAAATCTTTTAATTGTTTATTTGAGGTATTTAGAGTTTTTTTTTTCTAAGCAAATATTGATAAATAATGATTTGTGACTAATTAGATTAATTAATAAGCAAATCCTATAATTATTAAGATAAAAAAAAAAAAACTCACTGACAGTTTTAATTGCTACTTTAATTGCTATATATACATTATATATACATTTACTGATATTTACTTGATGAAAGTCACAACTGAAGTAGAAATGTGTGTGTTTGATGCGTGAAAACAATGATCATTGGTTCTCACATCAAGCATGCACATTTGAACTTTTGGTAACCATATTTATTGTGCATAAGATAAAATAAAAATGTAATGTACTTTTTAAGATGAAATAAAATTGTAAGGAGTAAAAAGTAAAAAAAAAAATTCTCCAGAAATGTAATCAAGTGAAAGTACAGGTAACCAGTTTAAATTGTACATGAATAAAGTACAAATCCCCCAAAATAATACTTAAGTACAGTAATCAAGTAAAATTACTCAAGTATTTTACACCTCTGTATTCAGTGGTCTGATTTAGAACTAATTCACCGTAGATATCTACACTATTGGAATGCAGCATGTATCTAAAACTTGCATTTTGTATCTATTTACTTTAAATTAGAAATGTATTGCTGTCGTCTTTTTCTCCTTACCAGATAACAGGGTGAAGTGTGTAGGACTGGTGATGGTCAGGAAAGGTGGAGTGACATATGCTGCCTTGACTCCTTCCTCAGCCATTTTGTCCAGGTTTGGAGTGTCCACATCTCGGTCGTAGTCCCACCTGAACCCATCAAAGCTGATTAGTAGCAGTTTGTTTTTGCCTGTAGTGCAGTGACCTCTGACTGGAACAGAGAGAGACTCAGGGAGTATTAGCAGCAAAACACTCAGTGCCAATAACATGACGGGTATTCCACTACTACAGCTGATGTAACAAACTTGCTTCTCTCTGGATGGTCTGATGGTTGTTCCTGATCTAACAGCCTCAGCTTTTGACTGATCCCTTTGTCTTTGTGTTTTTTCCATCCCTTTCTGCACACTAAAGTTCACACTATTGATGTTTATGAGATGAATTATATGCTTATGCTATCTTTTGATATCTTATCAAGTGTCTTATCAGAAGTCATGAGACAAAAGCAATTATACAGCTCTTTTCTGATCAGCGTTTCTAAGATTTACAGCTCACTGCTTATAAAATGAAACATTGTGTTTTATATCAAGGCTGTATTGTGTGAAGGTAAAGATAAGTGTGTAACCAGTCATTAGACTCATTGCCTAAGTGAGTTTTTATCTATGCTTGTGCAATTGGGATGAAAAAAAAAAAAAACTGAGCATTTGGACTTTAATAATCAGACAGTGCTACAAAAGGTGAGCTACAGAATGGAAGCTGCGTAAAGGGCTGTTGTTGACTAATTTCTGATCTTAACCAACTTGGGAATCATCCGTGCTGAAAAGATCAGCACATCTTGCTGTGTTTTGTTCCCACCAGCCTTTCTTATCTGGCACAATTTCCTTGGATAACCAGCTTCACCAGCTGGACCAACACTCAACAGCTTGGACATTCCTGCTGGTCTTTTCAGCATGGAGTCCTACAGTCTAGTTCTTTAACCAGGTTATGTTAAATTATGCATGATCATTGTTGACAAAAGGTATTTCCATTGTTTGTAACCACACAATATTTATGCATATTCTTCTTCTTCTTTGTTTCTGAAATGATGCACATTTGAAATTGTAATTTTGTGGCCCAAAGGAATGTCTATGTTATGAGTATGGCAATGCATTTGAGTTTCATGTAGTTTCATGTTCCTAATCTAATTTAGTGTAATCCTCTAAATTGTGGTTCAGACCTGCACAACAGTCAGGAGTAATTTTGTACTGTGCTCCTTTATAAAACTGTGGTGTGAATTGCTCTTTTTAGGTCTTGCGAAGCGTTTCAATTTTAGTTGAAGTCAAGACTTTAACTGGGCCACTCTATGGTGTTTTCTTCTGTTTGAGGCCTTTCTCTTCTTCATAATTTGCTCATCCTTGATGCATGAGTATATTTCAATGGCTTCAGACCATGTGAAACTTATGTTATTATGCAAGTTATGTAGCTTTTATGTTGTTTTCAACAGGAAATTAAAGCAGTAAAACTTTACACAACTTCTCTCTCTCTCAAACAAAGAGAATAAAGTAATAGTCTTTGAAATCAGGGGTTTGAGTTAAAATATTTTATTCACTCATAGTATTTAATTCCTGTTTCCTATAATTATATTATTTAAGATAAGCACATATAAAAATTATGGACAGATGTTTTAGTTTTAAACTTGTAGGTTTCATTTATATAATCTTCAGTGCCTCAGATTTGCAGTCCAGTTTCTATTCAGTGGTATTATGCAGAGTCAACGGGTTTACACATCCCGGTCGTTGTCCCACCTGAACCCATCAAAGATGGTCAGCAGTAGTTTGTTTTTGCCTGTGGCTGGAGCAGAGAGAGAGAGACTCTGGGAATATTAGCAGCAAAACGCACAGTGACAGATAACATGACAGGACTACTACTGTTTTTACACGAAAAAAATTCTGATCATTATAAATTTCTCAGCTGTCAGCTATTTGACTTAATCTTTTATCCAGGTGCTTTGGCATTGGTTTTGCAGACTTAAGACTTAACATTATCATTGAGGTTTATGGGAAGGATTGCATGCTTGTGTTATCTTGCATTATCTGACAGCCTTATCAGAATTGAAAGGGCACAGGCAATTACTCAGCTCTTTTCCTTATAGTTTTATAATTCATTTATAGTTCACTGCATATAATATTAAATAAAATCCAAGCTATATAAAGTTTATGTTGTACAAATATTAGTTTCTAGTTGGTCAACTATACTGTAAAATTGGTTTGGAATAAAATTTAGCATTTTTGGTGACCTAGTGTTCAGGCTTTACCATTCATTCCCACAACTCCATCCCCAGTACAGTACTTGAACAAACAGTCTGTTTAAAACATGGGCTTTAAGAAAATCACTGAGGCTATGTGTATGACACATTATTGAAAATCTTTATAACCTCAATTTTTGTACTGCTCATAGTGTGCTAAAGTGTATCTGGTCTTACTTTTTTGTTGTTTCCCAAACTTTGTCCTGAGGAGTTTTAAGAATGACTCTAGATTTTCCATTTGTACCGTACGGTCAATTTACCTGATGGTTGCTTTAACAGACGACCTCATTGATACACCTTGTGCTGCACGAACATGTCCACCAGAGGGAGTTGTGTCATTGACTGAGAAATACTCAAACTCTGTACACTGCTGAGATTCAGTGCTGTCATGTTGAAAATTAATTGATGCATTAATGAACGTTGAAAATTTAATTTAGGCACAATTTGTACCATAGGTGAAAAGAATAAAGACACACTGAGAATGAATAAATCTAGGCTGCCTTTACAACCAATGTACTTTCACATTCCAGAAAGTGTTTTATATCAAGATGAGTGATCAGTATGACAGACTGTAATCATTTTGAGATATATGTTGTGTGAAAATTTTTGAAACTATATGTAAACCCTGTTACTCCTAGCTTTAAATGTTATTTCTTCACTTTTCAGTCTTCCCCCTTTTGATGCTGATAAAACCCTGTTTTCTGTGCCTGTCTGCCACCTTCAGAGCTTTAAAGGAATGCTGGAAATAGACTGTCTCTTATACATGACAGGAACCTTTTGGGTAGTCATTACAGAAATCTCTGGGACAGCTGTGGCAGGAACTCCTGGACGCCTGGGAAGAAATCAAAAGCCTTAAAATGGTGCTTAATGACTCATATGTATCCAATTGATTACCTTTACCTAAAATAAATGGTGGTTGAGGTTCCTATTACAGCCACTTGATGGCGCCAGACACATTTTAGTTTCAGTCCTGGTCACCTGCAGGAATCCTGTCTGTAGTTCTGTGTGCTGAAATCATGAAGGAACCGAACAGGACAGAATTCAAATCCTACAGGTCAGGGTGTTTTGACTTGATATTCACACTTTTGCAGTAATGGTAATGAAGGTTAAATGGCGTTAAGTGAATAAACGGAAGTTTTCCACCCCACGCAAACAAGAAGCTCGGTTTCGATCTGTTTAATTTGTGTATGTGGGTGTGGTCGTTCAAACTACGGAGTATTTGAAATACGCAAATAATCTTTGATAAAATAGATTTTTTTATTTTATTTATTTTGCAATTTATTTTAGCAGGAAATCCAATTAAGATCAAACATCTCTTTTACAAGTTAAGTTAAAAGTTTTTTTTTTTTTTTTTTGAGACGAATTCAATAAACTTTATACAGATATATTAAAAAGATCTCAGAAATGTCGTCTAGAAGACCTACAAGATGTTTTGAACATTTGAACATCATTGTATGGCACACACAACCTCTTAGTTTCCATTCGCTTGTGTTATTGGTAATTTCATGGTCTTGACCCAGGCTTTCCATGCTTGTTTTATAGTACGACCTCCGTGTGACATGTTCATGACCTCAAAACTCATCTCATTTCATAATGCAGTTTATGATGCACTTTCTCAGCACCCCGCCCCCACCTGCTTGCTAGGTTAAAGACAAGTCAAATGCTAGCTGTTTGAGGGCATGGTAATATATTATCATGACTATTGGAAACAACTGGTGGTAAATGGAAAGGACCATTTAGATCTACAGCAGTGATTACAACCTGTCTTAAGTTTTTGAATGTGATGGCCAGTAATACAAGCATTTGTAATTATCAGAGGTGGAAAGTAACGAATTACATTTACTCGCGTTACTGTAATTGAGTAGCTTTTTTGTGTACTTCTACTTTTTAAAGTAATTTTTAAAATCTGTAATTTTACTTTTACTTAAGTATATTTTGTTTGAAGTATTGTACTTCGCTACATTTTAAAACACATTAATTACTGAATAAAAAAAAAAAAAAAAAAAAAAAAAAAAAAATCGCTCCCTGGAAACTACGTCAGTAAATAATGGACAGGAGGGCAAACTGGCCCTAATATCACAAGAAAGATGCAGACGGACAAAACAGGCGTTAGTGGTGCAGACACCGCTAAAAACGAAACCCCGTAGTATTCTGAAGTTGAACTCAAAGGAAATAAAGTGAGCCCCTGGCCATATTTATGCTTTATTAAGCAGTGTAAGCTGTGCTTGCCTAGGCAGACCAAACTAGCAGCTAATAAAATCCCGACAACACATCAACCCTTCGCAAGCATGTAGAGGTAAGCTAAATAACTGCATCGCTGCATTAATTGTTAAAATGAAGCTTTGACATTTTAGCAAGAGGTTTTGCGCAAATTAGCCAAAAAGACTGGTGCGGAGTGTGCTATATATATCGTCTGCGATAATATCATAATTGTTTTAATGATGTGCGCGCGCATTTATAGTGCGTTCTTTCACTGTGTGATTCAGTCTGCTAAAATGCATTTAGAATGATCACAAAACTGAATGTATAGGGGCAGAAAATGTACATATTTATATCATTTCATATAGTAAATCAAAATCACACAAAGAATGCCGTCTTTTCCTCCAAAAAATCATCATGATTACATATATCATTATATATGTAATCATATATAATGATATATGTAACATATATATATATATATATATATATATATATTCTGATATATATATATATATATATATATATATATATTTTACAACAGGTCAGTTAACAAGTTAATTAAGAGACTTGCGTTTTAGACACCATATTGCCTGTTTTTGCTCTATTTCTACAACAAAAAATAATTCCCAACATAGCCACCAAAGCACAGTTTTGCGTCTCTGAGCAACATGACAGTGTTTCGTTCCTGAATGAATCAACCGTTAAAATGATTCGGTTCAATCGCAATGACTCACTTATTAACAGTGATTTGCTGACACATACTGGCCATTTTAATTTCACATTCAAAGTATCTTTTGATTTTTTTTAAATAATTAATTTCTTATAATTTCAAATGAGTATTCAACATTTTATGTCTTGTATATCAGAACATTATACATGCATTTGTAACTGCAGGTTAAATGGATTCTTGTCCTGCACTAAACAGTGTGTAAATACATCTAAATGCCACGTTCAATGAAGCTTCTGAATTTCCTCTGCATTGAAAAGATGAGTTTGTTGATACTGATTTGCCTGGTAACAGCCCAAATGTCATAATATTCTAAATAACTGATTCCTTTATTTAAAAACAACTAGTTTGAGATTAATAGGCCTTTCCCAGGGATGTCAAACTCAGTTCCTGCAGAGTTTATTTCTAACCCTGCTCCAGCACACATATCATGTAGTTTTCAAATAAGACTAAATGATTAAATTAGCTGGATCAGGTGTGTTTAATTAGGGTTATATCTAAACTGTGCAGGACTGTGGGCCTCCAGGAACTGAGTTCGACACCCTTGGCCTGTCCCATTTTTGCCCCCTTCCCCCACTTTTAAAATGTAACTAAGTAACTTTTACTCTGAGTAAATTTTAAATGAGCTACTCTTTACTTTTACTTGAGTAGATTTTTAGACTGGTACTTTTACTTGTACTTAAGTAAAATTTCGTTAATGTAATGGTACTTTTACTTGAGTAGAATATTTTTGTACTCTTTCCACCTCTGGTAATTATTAATATTCAATCATGTCAACCATTCTATATTGATCTCTGTGTGCATTTGTTTAGATTATTGGTATGCGAACCACAAATATCGATCCATTTGCATATTTTTGAAATCCATTATAGACTAACATAAATGAATTGAAGCGTACATCACTTAGTTCTTGAATTTGTTGGCTATCAGGACTGGATTTATCATATGTGCCCAAACTTTTTTGGACTGGCCAAATTGATTCTACAATTAACAAGTTACTCAAAATTAACATGTTACCTGTTGTCACAAGAGTGTTGGTGTTTAGAGAAGCAGCACTCTTGCTTTCCTCAATACATAGTTTGACCTTTCATGAAATAAGAAAGGTAGAATCGCATATCGATGGTAATGATGTCTGTTCGTATATCACTGGGAGAGTATTTTATCTTGGAGGCTGGTCAGTAGTGTTTTATGATGCAACCTTATTGAAGTCAATCAAATCATCTGACAGCTAGTTGCTCGGATGGGGTTTGCTTTTGGCCTTGGGATAGGTTCAAGGTGAACACCTAATCTCTTGGAAGATAACCTATTACTGTCATCAGGGCTCATTTTTCTCATTTACATTCACCTGCATACATGAACAGAAAACGAAAGCCGTGTGTATTAAAGACAGAGTGAGTACTAGTTCTTCATTCTGCGCCTGTGAATCTTTTAAAGTTGGCATGGAATGAAAATTCACCCTATCTATTTTCCACATTCATTGCATAGATCATATTGTGAATGATTTATTTTGCATATGTTTCATTTTTTGACCTCATAATTTTTTATCAAAATGTCATAACTAAATCTTCCAGTGAAAATGAAAGACTTCTCTCTGATGATGTATGCAGGACTTTTCCAATCATTTATCAATCAAGCATACTTTGGTTTTTAACACAGACACTAGTCTCAGCCTCAGACATCACCCACAAACCTTTGGCTGGACGTCGGATGCATAAGACACAGTAAATTAGAAACATTTCTGGAGTTTCGAAGTCGTCATCGGATTGGTTGAATTAAACAAGATTTCCAGGAGACGTTTGTGTCACATTCTTTAACGTTCCGCCTGGAAACAAATATGCCTTGACGCCAAACTCCCTCATGTTAGAAGAAAGCCGTCATGTTTACAACTGGGATAATGAGCGCTTATCAGGATCAACTAAACGCTGGATTTTTAAAAGAAGGTGAAATATTTAAAGTTTGCGGCATAGAATCTTTAAAATACATCCAAGAGTTTTACTCATGGTCTGTTATTGTAGGTACATTTCCACGCCCATAAACATGACTTGGCACAACCGAAATGTGATTATTTGCGTTACCTGTCAGTCATATGGCCTCTTGGGCCATTCGAAGCTGCCAAGGTTCCCAGACCTTCTGCCGTCAGTCTGAAGGTTTGGCTATGCGAGACTACACGTACACTAACGTACAGATACAGTCAAAGCCATAGCCTTTCAAAGCAGGTGGTCAATGGATGCGCACAACAAAGTTTAATCTTAGTCCAGTGTCTGCATTATTTCTCTCCAGCAGTTATGACCAATAAAAATGTTGTTTTTATTAGGTGTTTGGACTCTCATTCTGATGGCACCCATTCACTGCAGAGGATCCATTGGTGAGATGTAAAGCTAAATTTCTCCAAATCTGTTCTGATGAGGAAACAAACTCATCTACACCTTGGATGACCTGAGGGTGAGTCAGTTTTCAGCAAATTTTCATTGTTGGAAATACCATGCCTTCAATGCAGATTGGACATGATTCTCTATTAATTTCCAACAATGTTGGGCTTATTTTAATTATTTATATGAGTGCAAAACTCACTAGTTAGTTGGCGTACACATTAAATTTCAGTTTTTGCCTTTATAAATCCTAATTTGTTCCACACATTGGACATAGGATGAAAACATTTCGTTAATCTGTCACACTCAGCTGTAAATCACCATATGGAAGAAAAGATCTGTTGCTACTTTCGTTTCATCTCAATTTTAAGTAACATAATACACTGACTGTACACTGGATTGCTCATTTGCAGCTCAGTTAGAGAAAAATTTGAAAGTCAGTATCACAACATACCACTTCAGTAAATTCATGCATTTTAATTGTATATTTGGGCTGTTTTGGCCCGCTCGGAGCATCAAAGTCACAGCAAACTTCAATTTGTATGTGCTCATTGAGCTTATGGTTTATATTCACAGTGTTTATTTGGTCTGAACAGGCGGCATGTCTGATAGTTGGCCAAGGGGGTGGAGGTCTCCTAGTGGCACTGTGCAAGCAGGATTAGGACTAAGCCTAGGTAAAGCTCTGGTTAGGTTTAGTCTTAAGCCTGCACCGGGCACTTCAAATAACATATCCTAAGCCCTCAAATACTAGACTGCGGCCTGTGTCAAGCATTCTCATCTATCATATTACAAGTTTGAAAGGCACCTTGTAACACTTGTTCTGAGCCTTTTAATAGTTATTCTTTTTATGGGTTTACCTTGGTGAAGCCTCAGTCCAAACTAATGAAGAAGGAGAACCTGAATTGAAAGGGTAAAGGAGTGAGGGTTAACGCTTGTTAAATACCACCGACTGAAGACACTGTTTTACAGTACGTCGTTAAAGTTGCACTCGCTGATAGCTACTTGATAGCATTCACTATATAACGCTGGGGGAAATGAATGTGCGGAGGAAGTGTGAATTGATATTGTTTGTGCGAAACCTATGAAAAGATGTTGTTAAGTGGTTGTATTTGTCAACCGGGGTTTGTAATCAAGCGAGAGGAGAGGCTTCCTGCAGAGATGTGTCATCTTGTCTTATAGTGACTCATCAGCGACAAAATGATGCTGCGAAAGACAAGTAATAGTAAAATATAATGGATAATGTTGTACGCTTTATCATAGCAGGTTTGTTTTCCTGTCGTTTTTGGTCATTTGTGCTTGTATCACTGAGGGCGTATGGCTGGCGAGGCAGCTGTGAGACATTATCGCAGCTCTGCGTCATGCTCATTTGTGACAAATGCGTTCTGTGCCACACCACTTTGCATTCAACTCTTATTGCTTAATTAGTTTTAACAGCAAATGTTGTTACACAGCAGCAGTCACATACGGATCTAATACCGAGATCTCTTTCATTAATTAAGTGCGTTAATTGTGAGTATAACAGATGAGTGCAGTATGGCTGGATTCCTCTCCTGTCTCCCATTCACTCTGTTTATCACGGCATAAGCTGTCATCGGCTTTTCAAACTCCACCAAAGCCGCAGCTGGCTAATTACCTGCCACTCATGTTGAACTCTTTCTCAAGAAACTGTGTTTAAAGATGGAAAAATGCACGTTAACCTGGCTTTGTTTGGAGTTTAGTTCAGCTTTAGATCAGAGGAGGACATCATTTTTGTCTGGACCCAGAGGTTTGGCTCTCATTTTAACTGGATTTTTTGTGGTCAACGAGCCTCATGTTAATAGACCCAATCATACTGATGCACATTTTGATAAGGCTCAGTTTTGAGTGTTTCTGAGCTTTCTGTCATACTGTGTTCAATACGTCTGGAACCATATATATATATAAATTGTATTATTACTGTAGATGTTTTTCTAAAAAAGGTTGCACCTGGGATCAAATGTTAAATTGGGAGATTTAATATAGTTACTTTAATGCTGTGTGAATTATTTTTTATTTGATTTTATTCTATTTATTTATTATGATTATTTTTAAATTATTGTCTATTTTCTTTGCCATAAATAAAGCCTTGGATATTTTTATGTCAATCAATCAGGCAATTAATAAATAAACTTAATGAAAAACTTGAATAAAATAATATAAATAAATGAAATACTTAAAAAAAAGTAATAAACATACTTAAATATAAATCAATAAATAAATAGACCTGAATACATAAATGCAAACATTAATATATAAGATGAACATAGAATTTCCAACATTAAGAAATGTCATTAATATTTTTTTAATGATTTCACCAGTTTTATTTTTAATTTTAATTATCAAGCCAAAAACTCCATTGTCATTTTCTAGAAGGTTCTGTGATCAACTGCTTTGTTTAATCTGGTCTTACAGAGAGTTTTTTTTTTTTTTTTTTGGCAGGGAACATTGTGTACTTGGAGTGTGAGTAAATTGTGTGCCTGTGTAATCTATTGCTTTGTGTGTTTGTGTTCATACCTGGACTGGCGCAGTGAGGCATGGGGGCAGGGTCTGAGATTGCTGTGCCACCTTAGCGCCCTCCACTGACTGCTGGCAGGCCACTGAAACAGCGGCCCCTTGTGTGCTGACAGTGATATATGGGTAATTTAAAAAGTCGTTCTTTTCAAAGCAGCCAGCTGCTGAGAGGGCATCCAACCACAGCCCATTCCCACGCAGTTTGTAAAAAAAGAAAAAAGAAAAAAGAAAAAACTCATTTAAATGTACTTTACAGATCAAGGCAAATCAGATCTACATTAATGTGGCTGCATCTTCTTTGTGTTTCTGCCGTGGGCTTATGCATAAAACACACAAATAACCCAACTACACTGATTATCTCTCACATTAACAAGATTGAGTAGAGAAGTTTGAGTTATGTGGTCATTTAAATGCCGAACAAAATGGGGAAAAGTTGGACTGTGGGACATTAAAACTCAAAGCAAGTAATAACGCTACGACGGATCAATGTTATGAACTCTGTGCTAGCACAATTCGCAATAAATTAGAGCCCAGAATTGATTTCAGTTACACATGCTGCATTTCATGTATTTTTTTTCTACAATATTAATGTACCTCATAGCTTTATTGGCTGAGTGCTGGTAATGAGAAGCCCACACTGTAATTCTAAAACTTCATGAGGTTCGTTAACTCTGAGGTTGGTCTCTTAGGGTCACAGGGCCTTGTTCTTGTTAGGAAACCACACTTCTGTTTACAGGTCTCTGGAATAGGGAAGGTTCTTGTCATAAGTGGTTAAGGAAAAGGGAATTCAGGCAATTAAAAAATGGCTTATTTGCTGGATATTGTGCTGAGCTATTGGGAGGTGAGAGAAGAGTTTGAAAATTACAATGGCTAGACTCTGTATTTGTTATTAACTAAGATGGAAGACAAAGAGAGAACAGGAAGGAACACATGATTTAAGTAGAGTATAGCCATGGTGTTAAACTTCTCTTTGAGAGTAAATTTCAGCTTCCATTTTGAAAGAAGACTGGTCGTTTTCATCTTAAAGGGTTAGTTCACCCAAAAATGAAAATTATGCTGCGTTTTACTCACCCCCGAGGCATCCTAGGTGTATGTGACTTTCTTCTTTCAGACGAATCCAGTTGGAGTTATATTAAACATTGTCTTTGATCTTTCAAGCGCTATCATTGCAGTCAGTGGGTGTTGCATTCTTTCAGTCCAAAAGAAGTGAAATAAAAAGCGCCCTTCCATAAAAAAAAGTGTCTCACACGGCTCCGGGGGGTGAACAAAGGCCTCCTGTAGTGACTCGATGCATTTTTGTAAGAAATATATCCATATTCAAAACGTAATAATCACTTGAATCTAGCTTGCGCCAACAGTTGTGCACATTAGCAGTTCTGGGAGCATGACTTATGAGGTCAGCATTGCGCATGCGCCGGTGAGTCTCGTGAAAACCAACGTTTCTTTAGAAAGAAGCAAAGTTTCCTTACTTTAGCAAAGGAAAACCTGTCTTCTCTTGGCTTACATCGAAATCCTCCGACATTCTTCTTTACAAATCCTCATTTTGTACTTCTAATTAGTGACCATTGTTTTGTTTTGATCTCTCCGCTGTGTTTCCGCATTCTTCACTTCTGAGCGGCGCATGCGCAAAGCTGACCTCATATGTAATTCAGTGAAAACAGTATGCGCAAGCTAGATTCAAGTGATTATTACATTTTGATTATGGATATTTTTCTTACAAAAATGCATCAATTCACTACAGAAGGCCTTTGTTCACCCCCCGGAGCCATGTGAGACACTTTTTTTTTTTTTTTTGTACACTTTTTTTTTTTTTTTGTACACCTTTTTTTTTTTTTTTTTATGGAAGGGCGCTTTTTATTTCACGTCTTTTGGACTGAAGCAATGACAGCTTGAAAGATCAAAGACAATTTTTAATATAACTCCAACTGGATTCATCTAAAAGAAGAATGTCATATACACCTAGGATGCCTCAGGGGTGAGTAAAACGCAGCCTAATTTTCATTTTTGGGTGAACTAACCCTTTAAGCATGTTCACAAACTGATGGTGATTATTCAGGCAGGTAGTAAAACCAGAAGATCTGATGCAAGTACATTAAGTAATTTGAAGTCTGAACAAGAGGTTGCATTATAACGCTCTGAGAAATTTGTCCTCCTACTTTTTAGGAAATAATTATTTTCTTTTGTGAGTTTTGTTTTGATTGGCAACAGCGGGATGAAGAAATACATTCCGTAACATCAGACTTGAACTGAATGAATACGCAAGCAGTAATCCAGCTACGGCTAGTGTTCACTTACCTGCCTGATGCAAATCAGTTTTCTGAATGTCATTGTCACCTAATTAATATTTATGAACCAAGCTGATAAAATTTATAATGTGCTCTCTGCACTGTTTAGATTGTTCCTGTGCTTCTCCTTGTGAATGGCTAAAAATATGTGAAATTTGATTTTTGGAAATGTGTACAACAGGACAATAATTTTAGATGCCCTTGTCTCTTATTTACTCCTAAATTGTACATTAGTACTTTTAGATACTATGTACTCTGTATTATATTTGTTACAGCTGCATATTATATAACCCATCCCCCAAATCCCCCCTCCCATTATCCAAAGCAGTTTTCAAACACATTTTTCAAAAACTGTAATTGTGGCAACAGTGCTTGTTTTCTAGCTTTTTAACAGGAAACCAGTAGTGTTGATATTTTAAATTAATTAAACATGATTTGTTTTTGTAAGATTCAATACTAAAAAAAATAATAGTTAAGGGCAGGGTCGGCCCTAGTGTTTTGGGGGCCCTAACCAGATTTTAAAAAAGGGGCCCCCATACCTACAGTTTCACCTTACCACCTGCATCCCATCCCAATGTACACATCCTATACTGACACCTAATTGTAAAGTTTTACCCATTTTTTTTACTCAATATATTTATCTTTCAAGATATAGATAGGGAAATATATTTGGGTAGGTGACAGATGTGCAGTAAAAAAAAAAAAGTTTTTTTTTTTTTTGTTTTTTTTTAAACACTATTCCTGGTCCTTCAACTAATTAAAGTTGTCTGTGGAGTTTAAAAACAGGATATGGTGTCACACCGGAGGACATAGTTTTCAGTGACATAATGTATCAAGTTCATATTTTTTTTAGAAATATATGGATGAAAAAATGATTGCCAATTACTAAAATAGACACTTGTAAAATTATGCCTGAGGTATTTATTACAAATTGTATGCTTTTCTTTTTAATTGATAAAATTTGTAATTTATTGAACATCCTTGAGACAGTCATGCCATAGGACAATTTTGAGATTTAGCTCAAAAATTTAAATAAACAAATAAATCTAATAACAAGCTTTTTATTGTTTAATCAAAGTTTTATAACAATGGGTCCATGTAAGACAAATACATTTTAAATGATGACAATATTAATTATTATTATTATTATTATTTTTTTTTTAATCTTAGTGTGACAGTGAAAATGCCATGTCATGTCAACAACCCATTTAAGCAAACTTTTAAAACTAAAGTTAAAAATTTTAAATTAAAGAGTTTAACATTTGCTTAAGAGAAATGTATCAAAATTAAGATTAATGCTTGGTTATGAAAATTACATAAGAGAACATCAAAAATAAGATTAATGCTTGGTTATGAAAATTACATTAGAGAACATAATAATAAAAATAAATAATAATAATAATAGAAGAATAATAAATTTTCTGGGCTGGCACGACAGGCCAAATTATAATGCAAAAATAATCAAACAGAAGTGTAAACACATGTTGAAACAGATTTAAGCAACATCAAAGTGAAGGTAAAAATCTGAGACGAGTTCACAAGAATGAGACTAGACAAGATTTTTACACTATTTTAAGAAATCTTCAATGATGACAAACATGCCTGGAAAAATAGTCTGCAGGTGCATTTGAAATGTTTTAACTAATATTGCAATAAATGCCATCTCAGTTCTGCGTTCTGAGTATGAATTATAATATGCAGTAACAGACAGTACTCAAGCACTGTAAAATATTTTGCCACAGACTCAACTGACTGACTTCTCTTTTGTATGATTTCATGAGTCTCTTTAGACCTATAGAATTGTACTTGCAGGCTATGAGTTTGTAGAATGTTTGACCTCATATCTGAACTTTTTTTCCACAAATACTCCTATGATTGCTGTCTGAACTCCTGACACGGGGACCCCTGGTGGCCACGGGGGCCCTAGGCAGCCGCTTGTATTGCTTATTAGATAATACGATTCCAGTTTGCATTTTTCTTTCTTTCTTTCTTTCTTTCTTTCTTTCTTTCTTTCTTTCTTTCTTTCTTTCTGTGTTTTTAGACTTTTAATTAAATGTAATTTTTTCATGTAACTAATTATTTTTAGTCATCCTTTGGCTCCCTGGGAAGTTTGCTGAGGCATCCTTGTTGGGAATTATTGACGTAAACTCTGTTTTTGATTACAATGCCCACATCTCAAAATCCAATCAACAGGCAGTGCAGTAAAGCAAGCCCCCGCCCTATGTTTTTTTTTTTTTCTTTTTTTTTTTGGATTATCCGTTACACTCGGATGTACGTCACAATATGAAAGAAAAGAGCTACTTACTTTTTATCTGGACTTTAAAGGTCCAGTCTTATTATGGGGAACATTTTCTTTAAATTTTTGCATATTTACTTTGTGTCTAAATTTGGTTTTCGACAGCTGGCCCACAAGTCGACTGGCCCACCGTGGGTACTCCCCATTGCCAGTCCATCCCTGCTGCTGACGTATATTTTGTCTGATGCACTGATGGCGAGATGCCATGAATGGACATCAGCAGAGTTCTACTTTTCACACTGACAGCTACTCTTTCATATAGTATCTCATGTACGTCATGCTGATGCTTAAAGGGATAGATCACCCAAAAATTTCTCTCACCCTCAAGGCATCTAAGGTGTATGACTTTCTTCTCTCAGACAAATCCAATCAGAGTTATATTAAAAAATGCCCTGGCTCTTCCAAGCTTTGTAATGGCAGTAAATGGGTGTTTTTCATTAGTCCAAAAGAAGTCCAATAAAGCGTATCCATCCATCCGTTTTAAATATGGCTATTTTTCTTACAAAAACTCTTCGATTTGCTTGGACTTCTTTTGGACTATTATAAAATAACACCCATTCACAAACAAAAAAAAACAACATATACACCTAGGATGTCTTGAGGTTGAGTAAATCATGGGGTAATTTTCATTTTTGGGTGAACTATCCCTTTAAGTCATTACTATGGCAAATGATGTAGTTATAACGGGTTGTGCAGTTAGTGTGGTTAGATGTATTTTTTTGTTTCTTCCAGATGCTGCTTTGAAATCTGGAAGCCATTCTTATGGTGATTTAGACCCATCAATGTTCTTTTATTTTATTTATTTTATTTTATTTTTAGTTCATGCACATTAAGAGACTCATGGAATATCTGGCTGTATGAATGTTTAAGTTAACTCAATGTGTAAACTGCTGTAGTGTCCTGCTAATTTGAGTTTGATTATTGTGAAGTAGATATTGTTCATTTAAATATAATTACTGCAATGTAATGAAAAAAACAACAAAAACAAAAAACAAAGCAACAATAATCCTAAAGATTGGATTTATGTAGTTTACAAACCTGTCAAAAGTAGAGGTTATCAGTTGGTTTTGATTCAGGTCACAGACGGCACATATTAAGAAGTGGGCCAACACAGTACCAGAATACTTTATTGTACATAAGTGCCAAAATATTCTTATATTCACATGTTGAAATGTCATAATATTACCATGAACTGCAATCCGCCAACAATATGCACAACTATCAGCCTTAATTCACTTAAGTTGTGATGTATCGACCTTCCGTTACTGTTTCTGAAAAGTCTCTTCTCTGTTTCAAGTGAGAATACTATCTCAACAGTTAATGGTTAATAGCGAGAATTGTACCTTAAAATAAAGTGTGACCAAAATTTATATTTTTTTTGGTAGTACATTAGCATATCACGAGTGCAAATTTGTTGTTTGCTTGTGGGATCTGAAGGTGTGTTACGCCAATCTTAACTGCATAGGAAAATTGATTTTTTGTTTTGATTTACTCACCTTAACCATATTATTGAATAACAGAAGCAATTGCACCAAAATATGATAAAGTTTGAGTCTGCTTTTGATGCCATCAGCAAAAACATATGCCACAGGTTTTTTTCCTCCATGTTTAATGTTAATAAGCATATTTATTTTTTAATTTATCTTAATTGCTCCATCATAGAACTGTCTCCATCTGTCTATTCTACATTTAGCAATTGCACATTGTACTTGCAGGAAAGAGTGTACTTGCAGATCTTATACATGAGTAAATGATTGTTTGACTCTTGAAAAGGCTACATAGGTTTTGGCTAATTAGGCATTGTCTCTGTGTGTGAGAGCGTCAGATAACTGTCATCGGTTACACATTGCCTAGTCTCAGTCTCCTTTTTTTTACACAGAGCTAATTAAAGCCTAATTTAAAGGTTTGCTTGCTTTCTGTCAGTCCTCTGTTGGCCGTAATATGTTTTTCTGACAGAAGAAAAATATAGCCATCAGCGTTATGTTCCAGGCTTAATTAAGCAGGCGGTATAGCTGCGCAGCTTCTGTGCCAGTTCGATTTGACCTCGAGTTTTTCGCGATAGATTAGCCTTTGTTAGCTGTAGAGTTTTTGAATCGCTCCATATCGCTGCAATGTGCAAACGCTGTTAATGAAGAGGTGGCACGTCCAAACCGGTCACGTCAAGTTCTCCGGATTTAGGATAAAGACAGCAAACGTGATGCGTCCGATCAAAACTATGCCACCAGGGCCATTGGGATTCCCTATTGTTTGTGAGGTGATAGAGGAGCGAGCTGGGCTCTAATCAGCGGTTGAGTGACAGCACTCCCAAAAGCAATTCCTGCACTGTAATCCCCCTTTGTGGACAGCGTTGGAGATAAGCTGACCGGGTTAATGCACCGTGCTCTTCTCTGCAGACCCTTGCTGACAGGGCCCTGACAGGTAGACACAGACACAGGTGCTTGTTTATGCTAATGGTGTGTCGGACTGGCCAGATAGAGATGTCGTGGGTATCTGGGAGGGCTGAGTGCACGCGCACACACACAAACACCCTCTAGCTGCTTTTTTACTTCTCGAGTGGCTGGATAGAAATCATTCAATGGGAATATTGCAGGATTTGGACTTTTGAGGAAGGAGGGAGGAGCCAAATGTGTGATTATGAATGTGTTTAGAGAGGGTAATGGATAGGGGTGATCCTCGGTTCCTGTGGTTGTCCCATAGGTCGACAGCTCGATGGGGAGCTGGCTATAGAGGGTCATTACTCATATCTGCACACACAGGGAGGAGTCGGAGAGGGTGGAAGCCATGAATCAAGGGCGAGCAGCCATCACACAGAGATTGATGAAAAGCCAACGCATGGTTAAGCCTGATTTCATTTACAAGCACAATTTTACCAGAGGTGGGAGGGGCGTATGTGCGTATGTGCTTATGTGTGTGCGGAAGGGGACAAACAACACACCCCTATGCTGAGATTTCATAAAACAAATACTTGTAATGAATAATGGTGTGGTGACTTTGATTGAATGTGAGCGAGGAGGGGGGATGATCAACAATGCAAAAAAGGTAGTGAGGAAAAGGCCTTCTCGTCGTACCTGCATTCGAGGTCATGTCCTCTTCGATGCATGTTTATGGCTCAGGGTGGAACATGATGTGAATCGATTATCATACACACTGTAATTATTCTCATGTTTTAATGCATAGGAAAAGGAGCAGGCGGAAGGCGCAATGCAAATGCAATCCCGATAAGGTCAGTAAAAAGTGCTCTCACTGTCGTGTCAGTGCGTCTATGGCAGATCTGATCATTATTGGAATTCTCTGTGGCTGTTGCTCCAGATGAAAAGACATTTTTTTTTTTTTTTTTTTTTTTTTTTTTTCACTTTTTAATTTATAAGGTCAAGTTTCCAGGTTGTATGGAAACTGAGTAGAGAAAGGTGCCATTTTTGCTGGCTCATCCTAGCAGTTTTTGACTTTGTACTGACACCTATTGGTGTGGATGCATGATGCTGGTTTGGTTTAGGGTGAAAGTTTAGGGATGACACTAAAATGAAAATTCTGTCTTTTTTGCTCACCTTCATGTCATTTCAAACCCCTTTGGTCTTCTTTCGGCTGTGTTTAGCAAAATGTTAATGCAGATTTTTTGTACAATGAAAGAGAATGGTGATCAAGGGCTGTCAAACTCCAAAAATGAACAAAAACCTTATAAAAAAATAAGCCTGTACGAGTCTTCTAAAGCTTTACTATAGCTTTGTGTGAGGAAAATACATTTCAGTAGTTTTTACTGATAACGTTGCAATGTGCAGCTTTCAAATATCATTCATGTTTAAATTAGAAATGCACAATATTATGGCACATTTATCTGCAGTGAAACTGAAACTACCGGCCTGTGGGAATAAACTTGGGCTTGCATACCTCTCACATTTGGCTTGAATACAAATGTGTGCTCTTTGTGCATGTTTTGTGTTCTTGATGTTAATTGCATTAATTGCAAGTCATTAGGGAAAATTAGTCGGAAAACCTTTCTGGAAAATACGGATTTAAATGCTTAAAATAAATTTGGGCATAACAACATTGAAAGTATGAAAGATATATATTCATTTTAAACGTTTAAAAATATTTGTAAAAATGTTCAGGTTAAAATGAAATTTACGAAATTATGGGGATGAAAGTATTAGCGTTTTTAAAGAGCTCTTACAGTAAGTGTGTGTTTATGGCAAATGTAATCTAAATATAAAAAGACAGAAATGATCCTGTGCATTCAAATATTCAACCATCAAGTCCTTATGTCTTCAAAACTGATTGTGACATGTTAAGAATATGCACATATTCAAATCACACAAATGAGATTGAAGAACAGTGTCGATTTTAAATTTCATTGTGTAACTTTTAGCAGATACTCTACTGTGTGTTTCATATCACCTTCACTTGTTTTGTATGGCTGCTCTGTGTTTGGTCATGAGAATGCAGTGTTTGCTGTGTAGATCTCATCTTCAAAAACACACCTCAGACATAATAGAGCTCCTTACTTATTTAGCCCACGGCACAGCTTCAGTCGATGAAATGGCTCTCACCAAGGGTATGAATGACTCCAAGGGCGGAGGGCACTTGGGGTTGAGGATGGGGATCTTTCTTCTTTGTGTCTCCTCTCTTCCGCATCTCCCCAGGGCCACTCCGACCTAATGGGTGCATGTTCCGCTCTGGCATTCCATTCCAATTTGATAATAATGATATTTGCACAGGACGCCCTCTGCTTGCACAGTGTAATTACCTGCTTTTTATATGATCTCTATTATTGGAAATCGATGTCGATAAGAGCACCCCATTAGAGCTTGTTATTATCACAGCTTGGGTTTTGCAACACTGCCATTATTATTTTACACACTCTAGACTGGCAGGGTTTATGGCCTGCTTGCTGCAGCCGCTGGAGTGTCAGTCTTATTCACAGATGGGCAACGGGGGAATAAAACTCGAGGACTCAAAGCGGAGAATCACTAGTGAGCACTTTTTTAATTGGTCAGCGACTGAATCCGGTCGAATGTTAAAACTGAAAACTGGAAAAGAGATAATGGTAGTCTTAAGAATTTATGATTTTTTTTTTTTTTTTTTTTTTTTTGGAACTTTCGGCCTTGTGCAGGTCAGATAAGATAGATTTTCTCCACAGGGAGAGTCTAAGCACATTTGTCTGTGTAAAAATTCACAGCTTTTGCCTCGCACCCTGCTGAGAGAGTGAATTGATTATTAGCAATGAACTGTCCTTTAATGAAGCAATGAAACAGGGCTGGACTGATTGTGGAAACAGTTGACTTGTGGGACAAGTGCTGAAACCAAATTTATAGATAATTTGAATATGCGATTTATTTTGTATTGCACATTCACAGCAGTTCCAAAATTTGATAGAAATACTGAGAGGTGGCTTGTTGCCAAATAACTTTACTACAACTGGTATATCACCTGACAACACGACACCCCTAACAGCATAAATAATTCAATTTGATTACTGTTTTTCTGCTAAACGAAAACTTGGTTTTGGTGTTATGAAAAAAAAAAAAAAAAAAAAAATTGCATGCAATTTCATTGCATCTCTATTATTTCATGCATATTTTGAATGCAGTATTACATTATCCAAAATATAGTAACACATTATTGATATACACTTTATTCATACATTTTTACAATAACTTTTTTTATTTTCATATCTTTAGATAAGTTACATGCAGTTTTTTTTCAGTTCATCCTAAGCATTTTCTTTATCATCACTCTGTGTTTACTAGCACATATTTCCACGTGTTATATGTTACTACTTCACACTGTTTCATGTTAAAGACATCAGGTATACATTAACATTTTCCTTTAATGATTCTGAACAGAATGTACTGGATTATGTCTAATCTGTCGTTACGGAGCTGGTGGCTCTGTCCTAAATGTCATTAAGCTGTACCTGTTGCATAGTTCACCAAACTGAATAACCGCTTTTCAGCAATCTTCTCGTATTGGTTTCTGAAGAAGAGCTGGCCCACTTGAAGGAATCTTGTTTCATTAAGCCAAAAGAAGTGTAGAGGAATCAGACATTGGAGAAATAATAACCCTGATGTTTACTGCAATGTGAATTAAGATGGTTGAATTGAGCTATGCAAGGCCATGCTAACTGGTATCTCCACAGCAGTGAGAGGAGGAGAGCAACTAAATGGAGGGGAGGTACTCTTGGGATGCAATTTAGAACTGAAAACAGATAAGAGTGAGAATGAATCAATGAGAGGTAGATGCTGGAGAATGTTGTCTGGACATATCGAGTGGGATGGAGACAGTGGGGCCTTGACATGGTTCCTAGACTGGTGTGAATTCAGGTTTAGTGTAGTCGCAATGCATTCACTCTCAACCTGATACCCAATTACTAAAAATCTTTCTGTCATATGTGTTGGTTGTCAGTATTTTTTATGGATTCGGTATGAGGCCTCACTCAGGTGATTACTAAGCAATCCAAAACCAATTTCTTTGCAAAGTCAATCTCTGAGTGGGGAGATGTGTCCTTGACATTATTTTTGCATCAAAAAAACAAAATAAAATAAAAAACCCTTCCTAAGGTTTGTTTATTTACATGTAAAATTAAAAACACAAATACCAAACCAAGCTAAAAATAAAAAATTAAAAAAAACTTGGAAATAATATCAGGGCTGGATTGCATCGTGAGGGCATTGGGGGGACCATATAGGTTCTTTCTATAAATTTTGGTGATGTAGTTCAATGATTAGAAAAAACCTGAACTCATAAGACAAACATGACCTTTATTTCTCAAATTGCTATTCTAATAATATATTTTGTTAAAAAAAAAAAAAAAAAAAATAATAATAATAATAATAATTGTATTAATTTAGATTGTAAAAAAGGGAAAATTGAAGCATTTTACTTGAGGTATCAGACTTTTTTGGACCCCCTTAATACGTTTGTTGCACTGCACATTTTTCAGTAAAAGGCTGTGTTTACATTTTGCATTAACATTTGACCTGTATCCAGATGTTGTCCACATTGAAAAGAAAAGTGTAAATGTGATCCGGATCAGTATGCCCTGGCCCAGAGGTAGTCAAGGACGCATTGTGATCTGATCTCAGTGTAAAGTAAATGTAATCCAGCCATTGTATCTGCATTCGCAGGTCGACATCACGCAAAACCCCGCACCCTCTCTCCTGAACTGTCAGAAGACTTATTTAAATATTGCGTGGGAAAGAGAGATCCGATCGGTTATCCAGATAGAGAAGTCACTTGATGTTGCCAAGTGTAAACGCGCCATGTCCTGATTGACTGATGATCCGATCTTGTGATCTCTTGTTAAAGAGATGTTAAGCAAAGTCACCTACATCTTGGATGCCCTGGGGGTAAGCAGATCAACATCAAATTTTAATTTTTGGCTGAACTATCCCTTTAATGCCAAGTGTAAACACAGCCAAACTTTCCTCAAGTTTATTGATTCATTCATTTAAAAACCAATTTAGGTGGTCTTAATTTTTTCTTTTGGTAACTTGGTTCAACTGCAGACAGCATATTTTCTCTTTATGGATTTTGGCCTTTGTAAAAATGGGAGATAATATTGGCTAGACTGGCATGTTACCCCCAAAAATCAGTCTATTTCCAAGATTTCAGAGAAACCCCTCTCAGCTCTGTAGTTTTGTTCTTCAAGTGTTTCTGATGTCTGAAAAATAAATATTGGCTCTCTGTGAGATTTGTGATCCTGATGCCAGGCACGGACAGATGGATGTGAGGTTATGTTTTGCTCTCTACTTTGGCTGTGCTGGATTACTTTTATGGAAGAAACATGAAAGTTGCTCATGATGAAAATTTCATGGATCAAGAATAGGACGGAGACCAACCACCCCATTGAGTCTATTTTTTTATTTTTATTCAGGGCGATTTCAGGGACATCTCAGAAGCTGAGTATACAGTAACACTACAATACAATAAATTGTCTTCCAACCAGGTAGTCTTCAAGGCTATCCAGACTGTTATGAACTGGACTGACATTTCACTCACCGTTACAATTGACTTTCATCCATGTGTGATGAATAATAAATATTTTCTTCCACTATTGAAAAAGGGCAGGATGACATATTCAGTCGTCAGCTTTTGCATGGGCTGTAGTCTTTGTTATAGCAAACAATGTAAACCACAAAAGGCTATGCAATACAATGGTTTCGCCTTAGTTAAGGCATATTCTTAGATTTAAACCACAGTATCAGCTATATGATAAAAACGTTAAATAAATAACAATTCGAAAAAAAAGGCAAAAAATCACCAGGTAATGTAATTTATTCACCTTATTGTAGGCTGCCAAGCAACATCACTACTTGACACATTAATATAATAGAGCGGTCACTGGTGTGTTAATATGCTTTTTAGAACCTTTTTGAATGTGACTCAACCATCAGCATCTTGAGTCAACTATTTGTTTTACATTATTTATTATATTATGTAGTTAAAATTAACTATGACCTTGAATATTCTGCACAGCATCAGTTAGAAGTTTCTTGACAGAAAGTCCAAAGACAGAACAGGTAAATCAAACATTTTCGCCTGTGTATTTATGTAAACATGCATAAAATGGAAGAACCACAGTATTTGTGCCAGTTCTTCTAGTGTTCCTAGAGCAAAGCAGAACAAACAACATTTAATCAAATAATTCTGTCCCAGGGGTTTGTCTTCGGTCCCATCTTGGATCAAATGGCAAATGGCTTTAAAGCCAATCTCAGATTTTATAGCAGAAGGTTGGAGCTCTGTCCCTTTCACCCTATTCTTTAATATTGGAAAAAAATGAAGCTATTGATTTTCTGTCTGTTTCTCACTCCGCTTGGAATATTAAAATGACAGTGAGATCTTGCACACAATCACGTCCCGATTCTGAGGCCGTGTTGATGTTGAGCTGCAGTAAAAATGGTTGTTGATGGCAGGATAGTGTATTATTTATTTTTTTTGAAGAGCAGAATTGAAGAAAAGAAGGTCACAAGGCTAATATCACTGTTTCTTCTTGTGTGGTGCCATTAGTCCCTTTGTTCAGAAGGATAAGCGCTTTTATATTTGTCTAAGAGCTCACTCATGAAGTTCCAGTGTGTGGTTTTGTTTCTTGCGTGATCTGGTAGCACAGCTGTATCATAAAAGCACACTAAAATGTTAAATGAATCTATGAAGACATATGGCAGAATCAGATTTATAGTTTTAAATGATGATTTTCACTTATGGACACATTTTAAGATTCATGTGCAGAGACAACTGTAAGCCATAATCCATTGATTATTGATTACACTAATTTCTGAAGAGGGTAAAAACAGGTCTGAAAACCCTGCTTGGATTTAGATCATTGTTTTTACAGTTCTGTTTGGTGCTAACTTCTGAACAGGATTCTGATCCTTTTTTCAACTCAGTGATTCTGTTTAAATTTTTTTCTGACATGTTGGTGTTATAATATTCTGACATATTGGATAAGTTGCACTGAGTAAATATGGAAATGGATAAAAGCTTGATAAAAACAAAGACTGTGTCCATCCTAATGTCAGGCTGCAAAGCAAAAAATGAGATTATTAAAAATGGAGGGGGGGGGGGGGGTCTTTTCTATAACCACTGTTTTGGGATTTTGCTACTTTATTGGAAATTATGGTACAATGAAGGGCCAACAGGAAATTATTTTAAATTATTTCTTTATTTAATTTTTTTTCAGCAGTGTTGATATGTGTGATTGGTTAATAACTATATAATGAAATTGATTTGCTTTAAAATGTAATCAAGTTGACATGCAGATCATCTATGTGTAAAGTGTTGTGTTTTTCTGGAGAATTCAGGCTGCTGTAACACGAAGAGGTAAGAAACACCGTTTTTATTTCAGCTCCCTGTGGATATACACTTCTACAACTATCCATACAAGCTCAAAACAACATCAGACACCATGAGTGTCCTTCAACGGAAACTTTTCAACAACTTTCCTTTAATGAAAAGCACAATGACAAGCCCAAGGAGAAGCAATTCACCGAAAAACAATTTACGACTCAAAAAGGACAAAGAGAGTGTTGAGGAAACCAAGAGAGAAAGGAAAAGTTGCAGAGGAATGTGACAAGTCCCCGAAAATCAAATTAAAATGGATAGTGATGAGTGTATTTTTGAGTGTATTGTGCTAACCTTGAGGAGGCCACATACGCAGCGTTTGAAGAGACAGGGGGCCAAAGTTACACATTGTACTCAAGCATTCCACTCCATGACCACTGAGGGAGGTTGTAACCCTGAGAATCTGTTTTAGTTTATCAGAGTTGCCATTAATACTGCCCGTTTTAACACCCTAACCTTTCTAGTGCTCATCTCAAGGGTGTTTTTAGACGAAAAAAACACAGCTTTTGGAACAATTGCTTGGGGCAATCTAAAAGTGACCTCCAGCCAAAGTTATTTTTTTTTCCACTTCTTTTTAATCAGTAGATTCCACAACCCCCAGCCGCACTGCGTCCCCTCACGTTCTGCCCTTCATACTTAACTTCTTTCCTTTCTGTCCTAAGGGTGAATATGGCACTGTGCATCATGAAACTGGCATCATGCAATGTCTTTAGTCATAGTGAAAGTCATGCAGTGTTAATGATATGTAAAGGTATTGTTTGAACACTGGGGGACACACGTGCACCTAGTCAACCATTACAGATACTATCAAAAAAAGATTTATTTTACGCCATATGAATATGTGTATGAAATGTTTTTTTTTTTGTTTGTTTTTTTTTTTTACTTTAGACAACTTTGGTTTGTATCCAAATTTATTGGTTTTACTTGAAATTGTTAGGGCTGGGAAAAATAAATGTAATCTTTCTGATTAATAAAATATCTAATTAATCTTTCTGAGTTTTAATTTAATTTAATAATACCAGTTTTTTTTATTTTATTAAATGTTATAGACCCATTCATAGCTTTTTTTCTTTGTCAGGGGATATTGGAAGCAAACTGTAAACTGATATAAACTGGTTGAGTTTATAATTTATATTAATTTAACATATAATAATTTGTTTTACACAAGAAATGCAAAATTAAAGTTTACTTTAAACTTTAGTTTTTGTTTGTTTTTTATTGCTATATCTGTTAGATAAATGGCAAACTGCATAATTTGGACCTGTTTGTTTTGTTTTGTTTTCATAATGAAGTTATTATACATTACCTGTATAATACACAGTAATAGCTGAGAGGGATTTTGCTTACATTCTTTCAAATGTAAGCAAAATAGACATTTTAAATTAAATACACCTGCATGAATCACAATTGAATTGAACTGAGAGCTTGTGGGATATGTTTATTGATATCTTCCCAGCCCTAATTTATGTTGGTATTTGCTTGTAACTTAAGTGTCTTGTCACTTTGTTAATAAACAAAGTGGATTGCTTTACAGCAAAATTCAGTCTGATGTTTATGTACATGCTGTGATAAAATGCAGCACGATTCATTTATATGATTGCAATACACTACATTTCAAACAACTGGATAAGACACATTCTCCCTTCCTCTCCCAAATTTATGAAGAGATCATAGTTTATTCCCTCAAGAGTCCTTGTCTCTTAACGTGGTAGTTTCCAAACCTGTTGCGCAGTTTTCCTTTTGTATTGATAAGTATAAATGTATATTTAAAGCTGGGAGGAATGTCAATGAGAACGATGTTCTTCCATTTTGACAAAAATTGGGAAAGAAAAGTCTTCAAGGAGTTTAAAAGTCATCACTGAAGTGTGCTCTGAAGTTATTAATAAACGTTTTTTGTGCACTAGCGCTAACTCTGCGAGATATGAATAAGCCTCGGTGGAATTCTCAAAATGGATGCATCATTTTTTCTTGATGACAACAAAAGACAGTGCTCTGTTGATATCACTTTAAAACATCAGCTTTTTGTCTGGGTAAATAGAGGACAGGGTTGTGCAAACACAATTCTGTATGCAGAGTTCATGCCTTTGTTGCATGTGAATCAAAATGTTGTGTGTCAGATATAAAAATGATCAAAATAACTTTGGGGAAAAAAAAACAGGCCTTTGTTTACATTTGCTTCAATAGCAGATCTTATCAAAGAAACCACAAAAATGCATATAAATTGTTGTGTTGATTACTTAAGAAGGAAGTCAAGCATAGAAATGCAGTCCAAACCAAGAGGTGGCGGTAAGAATATAAAATGTATGTAGTGTACGTTGCATTATTTTACCAGGTCAATTGAGTAAAGAACCCACTTCAAAGCCCTCTCGCTCGTATGGTCTGCAAGAGATTGTTTTTTGATATTTGAGGCTCAATCCTCTACAGGATATCTCCAACTGCATCTCCAGTCTGGTTGATTGACCAGGACCAGAGGCAGACGATGGATCAAATTACTGTGTAACTGTCCTTCAGGGAAGAAGCGCTGGCCCTGAGCTGGGCCACACTAGACTTTTTAAACTGTGACACCAGCTTATTAGATCACAGAGGTCATCCACCTTCTGCTTCATTTAACGGCCAGGCCACCAATAATAGACATTCTGGCCGTCATTGGGATGAAGCAGTGTGTGTCAACGCAATGCCGGACTCCAATTTGAAAAGTGTTGAGGACCTCCAATGGGAAGTCCCAGCTCTGTTGCAGGCACATTTGTCCGGTGACCTTGCAGGGTCATTCGTTTTTTCGAAAGGAACGGAAAGATTAATCAGGTGCCTCGAACTGTTCCCGTCTTAAGCGCTAATGATTGGCCCGAGTGCTGAGGGAAACGAGATATAAGCCCATTTTACTGTCCTTCCATTTATTATAAGAATACATTGTGTTAAGGTTAAACCCTGCATTAGATGTTTGCTTCTCCCTTCAATAACTCTATCGCTCAGCCATTGTTTAAAGTGTTTAAAGAAGCATGCAGGGGTTTTGCTGACTTTTATTCATCCAAGTGGTTTTTGCTTTTGCTGTTTCACACGCTTTTGGTTTGTCTTTTTGTTCCTTTTCATCCATTTCGCCTGTGGACATTCTTGTATTCAGTCCAAACAAAGTTGTTGGTGAGAGTTATTTAGAATTTTGCTGTGTGTAAATCTGCTTCATGAAAAAGATTGTGTTGATGTTTCTAATACAAAGGAAGCATACTGTACATTCTATTCATGTGCTGATCCCTGAATTTATTCTAGAAAATTATTAAATTTGACTTAGAAATTTCTGGAACTGGCAGTAGCACAGAGGAATGATGTTCATCTACATGATAAAATAAGTTAAATTCTCACTTAAATTGGTCAGTGAGAATAATTGCTCCCTCAAATCACTGTATAATCAGAATGTAACATCAAAAAATTGCAACTTAATGTTATTTAAATGGTTTTTGGACATTTCTTATTATATTCTTAGGCCTGCATGATTAATCAGATTTGAACTGTGATCATGATTTTTGCTTATCTTGATTAATTAAGTGTGGTTGTCTGTATTATTGGTTACATATTTAAAAAAAAATAAATAAATAAAAAATCTTCTTTTGACATTTTCTTTTGTTGTTGCATAGGTACTTTGTTTTGCAATGCCTCTACTAGCTTACATCCTTGGGTTGCCAGATGTCAAGTGTTTAAATCCCCCAATCCAAGCTTTAATGTAAATATTCTGCCAAAGTTTTAATCCTGCAACCATGTGTACATGCTCTCTCTGTACAGCAAAAAAAAGTTGATGATGATCTGAAAGCATACAAAACATTTATGCTGGAGTTTAGCGACCTCCATTGCAATATTCTGCTCAATGTAAAGTGTAAATCAAACATGAATCACGCCTATGCTTGCAAATTTAGTTGCTGAATAATGAATTTCATGAATTTCAATCAAGGTTTTACCAGTTTTCATAATGTAGAGAGTGTTAATGTATGATTAATAAATCAGGAAACGAGATGTAATAAATCCTGCATATAGAGTTAATGTTCTCTTGATTTGTGCATATGTGAAAGTGCAATAAGTCTGATTTATTGAAATGACTGTAGTTTGGAGCTTTTAACAAAAAAAAAAAAATAAATAAAAAAATAAAAATACATATATATATATATAAATGCAGCCCTACATAATGTTTGCATATTCATTTTGAACTGGAAATGAGCAAATGTGTTACTACAGACCTGATCACTAATACACATAGACTTTAGACCTGATCACTAATACACATAGAGTAGTTATGTATTAAAATAGTCAGAAAATCATGTTAAATGATTTAGAATTATTTGTTTTATGATGTTTGTATGATTATTAATAAGCCAAGCTTCTGTCATTTTGTCACATCACAACCAGCATGCTTGTCCCCACCACAGTTTAAATGGGACACGCATGGTACTATTACATTAGTAGTAACTTGGTCAATTTATTCAAGACATGGACTGGTCATGTGATATCAACATGGTGGTGGAAATGATCTACTTTATGTAAATTAAAATAGCTTTTTCAGGCCACTGAACTGAATGCAGTCATCTTATTTGAGTGTAAAATTTGAATGTAGTAAAAATTCCAGTGCACCTTTAATTCTGTTAAGGGGGTCATGAGAGTTCTCAAAGACAGCTTGGTCATGTGAACTGACTGATTTCCTTGGGTGTCAGTGGAACCAGCGAAATTGTTTTCTGCACATTATTGATATCCATACCAGTCAATACTTCACTTCTTTCACACAGAAAAAGGTCAATTTATATAAACAGACATCTATAATTCTGTTTCCATGTCTGATCTGCAAATAAATGAGCTTCACTTTGGACTTTTAAGCATCCTCATGTGTGCACTCGAGAGACATTTGGTTCAGCGAAAAAAAAGAGCTCAGGTTGAAATTTTCCTGGCACCTGTGATTGATTTTCTTTTCTACAGATGTGAAACAAAGTTGATGGATTTTTTTTTCTGTTCAGCAAATGCTAGGCAATCCTTGAGTCTTGCTTTTTGGTCTTCTTTAAGGCTGTTTTGAAATTGAATACTGTAATATACTTTAATTTGTTTTTAATTTGCGTTTTGAGCTTTGCTCCCTTAAGTATTCCTCAGGTTTCCCTGGTATTGTTAAATATTGTTAAACTACACTAAAATGTCTTTTTAAATTATTCACAAATATTATTAGGTATAAAAAAAAAAAAAAACCTTTCTCTAAATTCAATTTGTTTTTCATAGAAAGAAATACTGTGTGGTTTTCTAATATTACAAACTTGAAAGTGGAAAGCACAGACTGTTCTTTTATCAAAACAGCCTTCCTCATAGTAGCTTATTTCAGACGGACATAGTTTTTTGTTTATCAGTTTATTAAATTATTGGTTTTCTGAGTTATTTTTCTCCCAAACTATTTAAATTGTTCCACAGAGAGAAAAACACAGCTGCTTTCCGTGGCTGGATAACTTTGAATCCACTTGTAACAGCCTGAATTCCTGTGAATAATATAGTTGTTTTGTGCAGTTATCATCTAACATTATAATCAAAACTAATTCTTATTTTTTAAATAACAAGTGAGGTTGGGAGACCTTGTTTTGATAGATGAGGCTCTTTTTGCAAAAAATGAGTTTGTCTTTGCTTTATAACTTCAAAGCAACAACTTTAAAAATCTGTGAATAAAACATTTTGTTTTTAAAGCTCTGCTCGTGCCACGAAGTTTCGAGCGAGTTATAGTTGGGTTAATGTTGCATCACGGTGGCACGATGCCATAAACACGGTCTCATGGAGCTTGGCACCCCTCGTTCTGAGAGACCTGCCATCCAGAGCACAGCTATTAGTTAATGGAACAGCATGACATCACTGCACGCGATGAAGAGGACAAATCTCTGCTCACATGAAACAGACAGTGTGACATGTTACTAGCCAGAGTGGTAGCGACGATGGTATGGGGCGAAAGGTCTGCCAGTGCTTGCTCTCTGTTTGTTAACAAGCTTTGGGCTTCTAGCACTCCCGCCGTCATCTCCCACTGGCCTGACAAGTCACTCAAAGACTGTCCGTCTGCGGAAGGATCCCCGTCTGTTGACCTGACAGTGTGGATTCACTCATATATATGATACTGCAAGCCTTCACATGAGCTCCCTTCACAGAGTAACCGCACTCATTAAGATAAATAGCCACAAATCAAAAGCGCCTTCTTGGTGCAAAAAAAGGTTCACCGCTTGGCCAAGTGATTCATATTTACTTTTATGTAGTCGATTTGAATCGATATGGGTCAGAAATTAACATAGAAGGTTAAGAAATTTTCCAGGGGTTTCTTCTTGTATTTAAAGGACTTCAGAGTACTAATCTACATAATATAAATACAAATGATTCTGACAGTGGAGCACGGTGCACAGCAGACTGCTGGCAGCATCGGGCTATGTTTATCAATCATCTTGCCTGCTTATGATGGGGCAGAAAGAGCATGTGGCCCTCCGTGGCATGGGGAGAGGATGCTGTGCACTGAATCTGTTACATGCTGTATGACATTCCATGGACACGGGTCAAAAAAGACTTTCTAGTAATGTAGCTTACATGAGAGTTCTAGATATATCATAATGTATGTTTAGAATTGGGCCTTCAAATGGTCGCAGATCTGGTTTTGACTTTTAAAGGGATAGTTCACCCCAAAATTTAAATTCTGTCATCATTAACTTCGCCTGAGAGACTGGAGAAGCGTAGCGTCCAAACTCAACAAAATCGTGCGTATATCCAAAAATAGCTCACAGATCAAAAAAAATAATTACATCCGCACACGAGAAATAGGCCAAAAAAGCTCATACAGGGTTTTTCCTGGGTCAAAATTGGTCTTCGGTGGTGGCTGACCGACATGGTCATCCACACACAGCAAAGAGTACCCTAGTACCCACATGATCCGCAAGCCCAATATTGACATAAATGTTAATTAAATACATTTAAATAAATACAATAAGAAACAGAAAATACAATAAGAATAGATAACAGGTGATTATTTTTTTTTCTTATCCTATTTATTCATGAAAAAAAAAACGATCACTGTCAGGCTAGATAGGAAAAGAAAGCGAATTACAACATATTTTACATGTAAGCATCATTCGATACCCAAGTATTTTGAAATGGTTCAAAGTTATCACATTTATCGATTCTACAAAATTATGCAATTAATCAGACAACAGATATTACCTTTTTTTTTCCCCCACATGTCATCCTTTCTTGCCCTCTTTGCAAAAAAAGCCTGTGATTTTTCCCCACGACTGGCTTTCATTGGTTTTGAAAGATAAAAAAAAATCCTTTTTTGAGGGGAGACCTGATAATTATTTTAGTATAATCATAGTCAGATTAAAAGCGGAAAGTAGAGGCATTAAAAGCATATGCTAACCAAAAGCTAACCATATAACATTTTATACAATTAGCAGGTAGCTAAGCAACAGCTTGCTCCAGTCTCCACTCCAGTCTACATTGTCATAGGCCTATAACATACTGTGGATTATTAAGGCTAAATTTTACTAAACACTCTTGCTGAATGGGTAAGCACACATACTTTCTCATTTCAGATGTGTGTATGTTCTTCTAAGTAATGATTTGTTATACACCGATTCAGACACTGGACGGGCAGACCAACTGCTTTAAACCATTCCATATTATGATTCGGCTCAAAGGAGTCATTCGGTCGCGCGATCGAACGTAGCGGACGTGTTGTGTGGGAATCCTGGCTGTAATTAGGACATCGCGAAAGATTTGTCAACACAGACACACACACAAAAAAACACTTCATAACTGGATAGATTTTTTGTTTTTTGTTTTTGTTTTTTTTTGTTCGTCGTTTAAAGTTATGTCAGCTGCATGTGCGGAATGCTTTGTCACAAGTTGTAAGAGAAGAAAAGGGATTTTTTTTTTTTTTTTACTGCAATTCACAACCCAGCGGTAATTCAAAGCAAAAATATTCTCCCCGAATCACCACGTGGAACATGGGATTCGGCCTCTTCCGACCTTTAGATCATTGATTATGATGCGAAGGGAGAGAGCAAACAGACCGAACTGAAGACGGAGGGCCCCTATCATACCCCCGGCGCAATGCGACGCAAGGCGCAGCGCAAGTGTGTTTGCTAGTTTCAATCAGTCCGGCGCCGTTCGCATTTTTCCCGTCCACGCCACCTCGTTAAGAGGTCAAACCATCCGTGTAAAATTAGCAAATGCATTTGCGCCCATTGTGCTGGTCTACTGACTGTGGTGTTCCTGGCGCATTGCTATTTTTAAGGAAGCTGAAAATAGACTGCGCCATAGACCAACTCAAACCTGGTCTAAAGTCCGGCGCAATTTTTTTTTCTTTGTTATTAAAGAGCGTGTTAGGTATAGACGGGTCCGCACAACGCGCCATACACACTGCTATTAAACAGGGGACGCACAGCAGCACAACAAACAATGCCAAACTATTACAAAATTAAAGGATTGCGATGCATAAGATTTTTTTTTTTGTAGACTAATTAAAATATAAAAATGCCTACGGAGCATGGCGCGGGAGAGGGGGGTGCTGCGGGGGCTGCAGCCCCCCCCGTCATAGCATCAGCCCCCCCGTGTGGGGGCTGTGGACTAACCTAATATTTTCTTAAAAACGTGAAAAAATAAACATAAAAAACAGACATAACAATGTGTTTAATGTGGGATTAATATATATTGTATAAGATATAAACTAAGTGATTAATTATTTTAAATATTTCGTTTTATAAAAGACTAACCTAGCCTCCTCCAGGAATGCTTCCGTCACCTCACACTTGTGTCTTTGGTCATGGCTAGCAATAAGCAGCAGAAACCCCGTATTTCGGACACTTTTTTTTCTTCGGGTACACCAGTTAAGAAAGTAAAAATAGTGATGGGACTTCTTCTCAAAACAAAGGATGTCATCAATACCGTCGATGAAAACGGCGACTGAACCCTCGCCAAAGACTGACACTGACACAACTCGGTTCAGACTAGTGCTGTTATGTAGGCCCCCATGTCAGCATCCGCGAGCACGAGGTTTTGTGAGGCTGGACGTTAACATGGATTCTGCTGAGGTCGGGACACATGATCGGATGGCTGCCAGGGAAAATGAAATAAATGTAGAATTTGTCATGCTTTTTGTTCCGATCAGAATATATGGGCGTTTACCTAGCCGCTCTCAAGCGCACGACCGCATGCATAAT
Source organism: Cyprinus carpio (assembly GCF_018340385.1). Lineage (NCBI taxonomy): Eukaryota > Metazoa > Chordata > Actinopteri > Cypriniformes > Cyprinidae > Cyprinus > Cyprinus carpio. The sequence goes on from NC_056583.1 coordinate 17,493,927, forward strand.
TTTGCCCACAAAGAACCGGCTGAAGAAATGATTATGAATTTGTCAAAAATAGCAAGGGACATGTATTGTGTTTATTAATAAAATGGTGTTTTCTGTGTCGCTGCAAAGACGATGGCGGACTCTCGCCATGAACGCCAGAGAGAATGCACATTTCATATGGATTAGGCCTACATATTCAGAGAGGTAGCCTATTTCTTTTCGTTTTTGAATATTTTCGTTTAAAAGACATTAACATTTTTAAGCTTTCTAATATATATAGCCTATATTTCTCAAAACTGTCCTGTGAGCACAAGCTGAGTTGTCTGCGACCCTCCAGTTCACGTGCAATACAAGTGATGTGCCGGCACCTTATTACATTGTCTGCTAATATATTTGCTTGTTTTTTAAAACAGGCAATGGGGTTGATAAAATATTGATCAAAATTAAGATACAATTTATACACAAACGAAAATCTTTTAAAAAACAGAGTCTTTCTACAAAACAAAAACTCAATAAAGTGGTCAAAATCATGTCCTTACCCACTCCATGTCTCCCCATAGGCTATTGCGCATGATGTATCATATCTTTCTCATCGCTGCATGCTCACTTTCATAATAAACATTGATTAAATAAAGTAAAAAAATTACATTACCTATATATTTAACAAATATGAAACCAATATGTTTTCTTTAATGGCTACAACACATCGCCTAAACAGTACAGAGATTTTTTTTTTATATTATTTTTTTATTTATTTATTTTTACTAAAACATCAAAGTACAAGTATATAAAGTACAATTTTTGTGTATAAAACAGTAACAATCACGCCAGGCGACTAGACGTAGTCGAGAAATTTCAATGTCGTCAGTCACAACATAATGACGTCACATATTTTACCAACCCAGCCCTCAGCCCCCCCCACCCCGCATGAAACAGCTTCCAAGCGCGCCTGCCTACGAATCATAAGGATAGTCATACGCAATGTATCAGAATTAGGCTATCTATTTGGCTCGCACACGAGCCAGCTCTTCATCTCGGAGACGCGCGTTTGGCTTTGCGCTTTCCCAAATTCCGCCGTGTAAATAAGCAAATCCGTCATGGCACGAGCGCAACTGCTCTCTGCGTTGGAAGATGAGACTGATTAGTTTTATTGTACTGTTACTCACAAAAAAACACCCTTACTCATTAAGAGAATAGGGACAACCCTTTTAGTGTACCAATGCACCTGGGCGCGCCAACCGTTGTTTTTGTTTTTTTTTTTTGTTTTTTTTTTCCGTCGTTAAAACTAGCAAAAGTGCATTGGGACACGCCCTGAGTGCACCTGCGCCCGTGCGCTTTACACTTTGCGTTTAGATAGTTCAAATAGGGGCCGGAGAGTAGCCCGCAAGCGGAGGTGGTGGTGCCGCGGTGCTCCGTGGCTCGGTCACTCCGTCACTCTGTCTGTAGCCTGCTTCACTCACAAAACCCAACTACAGATCAATAAGCCTTTGGCGGGACAAAAAAATCGTTTTGGCGGCCGCCAAAAAGTTTTCAATGTAGGGAAAAGCCCTGATATAAATTTGTTGTCCAGAGGCCATAAATAAAGTGTGCAAAAGTGCAAAAAAGTGCAGTTTTTTTTTTTTACCTTCATGTTTTTTTCCTGTAATGTTCTTAGCAGTGAAACTCGACTAGTACAAAACAACATTGGACCCCATTGACATTTTGATTGGATGTTGTTTCAATTTTGATCTTAATGGATTTTAGACCATTTTTAGACTTGTGAGGGTGAAAAAAAATAATGATTGAATTTTCATTACTATAGCTTTAATTTGCCCTTTCAGCCTTAACTAAAGTAATAACTCTTTTCGGGTTTTTTTTTAGTTTCAGTTTTAGATTTTAGTATATATGGATATAAAAAATACAAAATTGCACTAATTTAATTTATTTTATATTTTTGTATAGAAAATTGTAACTTAAATTTGTAAATGCAAAAAAAAAAAAAAAAAAAAAAAAAATTCTTGTGAAGACAATTAATGTAAGAAAAAATATACAATTTAAGCAAACAAAAAAACTTTTTTGTCCATTTCGTCATCATTTGTCAATCAACCTCTGCTTTGTATTTTTTTTTCCAAAATTGTAAGACTTTTTTCTCCACAAAACACAAAAGATATTTTGAAAAATGTCTGTACAGTAATAAACAAGTTGTTTTGGGCTCCATTGACTTGTGTGTGGAAAAAAAAACAGTTTTAGAGTTTCTTTTTGAATGAACAAAGGGCAAGTAATGATAAGTTGAATTCATTTTGTGTGAACTTTTATATATAGTTTTGTGTGTACCTTTTATTTTGCCTTTTTAGTTGTAAAAATTGAAACAGCATTAAACAATTTTAGATTTAAAGTATATGGGGATATAACTTTAATTTGTATGATTTTGTGTTTTATATTTTTGTACAGATTGTTTTTTTAAGTTTGTGCTTTTGGTGCTATTTTTGATTGCCACTTGAGATCCTTGTAAGAAATATGTTAGAAAATCATTCTGATGTCCTCTAGTGTTTTAGATAGACGCATGTTTTTCAATGGGTCATATGCACTTGTGTTCTCTCCCTCGACGTGGATAAGTGGACTATGAAATGAACATGGACGCAAGTTCTTTTTCCCCCACCAGTAATAGGTTAAGACTTTCAAACATAGGAGGAGAGCAACATGATCTTTGAAAATATTGACTAATCAATGAAAAGTAATTTACAGTGATTACCCTTCTACGTGTGAAGATCTTTTAAACAGTGTCAAGACTTGTAAACCATCCCCACTTTTGCACCCGAAGCTTTCACATGGCAAAAATCCATACCCAGCAAATACAATCTCATTTCTCCCTCCGCCCCGTCGCTTTAAATAGTCCATATTGAATTAACTCCCATAAAAACGGAGATCGATCTTTCCATTGCCCATCTTGATACTGCTGTTCGCACCACTGAACTCATAATCACCTCTGATCCATGCAAGGCATTAGTTCAGAAGAGAAAAGCTTTTCCCATCAACCAAGAGTCGCATATATCCGACCATCAGACGTGCAGCTCTTTGCTAATATCAGCTGGTGTCGGATTATGCCAGCAAATTGTTCAATTTCGAATGTTGTATTAACCATAAATTCATTTTCTTAAATCCAGTTTATTGATAGCCACTGATATATAAACATACTGTGATTATGTGAAGCATTCATTTTGGAGAAACCCTTCTTAATAATGTATAACTTGGTCAGTTGTTTTTGTTTTATGAAATGATGCAAAAACACCATACTTCATGCACTCTATTCGTTGTTACACATTTTAATACCTAAAAGTATTCTGAAGCCATATCATAGTTTTGTGTCAGAAATGAATTTCCTTGCTCTCTGATAATCTTACTTTTCAGGAGAGTTTTTAACCACTGTGACTGAATCTTTTAGTTAGTGTACTAACCTGAGAACTGGTTTTGTCTAATTTGGCGAATGATCATTCTGGGACTACCTAAATTGATTCATTGAAAAGCTCCAACTCAAAAGAATGATTTGTTCAGAAGCATTGAAAGTGGAAGTGACAAAAAAATTCCCTTCTCCAATCAACTGCTGATGAACTACTTATGAAACTTAACTACTTATAAGCTTATGAACTCAACTACTTATGAACTCACAAATAACAATTTAAAAGTAATTTTAGATTTTTAGGTAAACTCAATAATATTAATGAGAACAGGTGATTTTAATGTTGTTTTCCCCTTGCCATTCCCGATCCATATTTGTATCCAAAGTGTAAGTCCTTTTTCTCTTATAATCTTAATCTTCAGAAGATTTTTTTAAACCATTGGGGACTGAATCTTTAATTCATTTAATTGAACTTGAGAGCCTGGTTTTTCTTAATTGATTTATTTTAAAAAAAGGGAGGAAAAATAACAATTCAACAGAATCATTCATTCATGAATCAGACATCATTACTTCTCTAATAAAATACTTATGAACTCATGAAAGTGCTAAGCAGGTTTTCATTAATAACAATTTAAAATTTCCCGTATTTTTTGTACTCGCAGAAAGGCATTTACATTTGTTTTAAAGCTTAAAAGCTTGAGGCCCCTGTTACATGTACATGTACGAAGTGGTCTGCATGGCAAGCGAAATGTCTCTTTTTGCGTTCCATAAAATCGCATGAGGGTGTGTAAATTATGACATTTTTTTTTTTTTTTTGTAGGTGAACAATACTTATAACATTTGTGAAGATTTTATATTGTATCCCCTTAACGTTCCATATCACCCCTGTCAATATCAGTAGCTCAGTAACTGTAATCAAGCCACTGTTTCATCAGTCTTCAGTTCTCCTTTTTATGCTTTTCATTTGAACTGCATCTTTAAGGTCTGGCCAGTTGTGGGTTATCTAACGAATCAACCCTGGTGGAGAACAAGGAGGCAGTATTAAACATTTAGTCTAAATCATACACTTGTGCACTTAATGCGACAGTCAGCACTGGGGGTATTTGATGTGATGAAATATTCTTGTGACTGAGAAACAAGAAAGCCTGTATCAAAGCAAACAAGAATAAATGGAGCGAAGAATTACACATTCATTATTCATCACGGGGTTTCGCACAACATTTATTTATTCATCTACTGCTTTATATATTTGTTTTATTTCTGAGCGAATTCACACCGCACACGACAGCAAACGCAAGCCACGGTTTAGGCTGCACTTATAGGATGCATGCACGCCACAAAGTTTCTTTCGCTATTTACGCAACTTTGAGAACATTGTTATCAGTTTGTTGATAAATAGGTAAAGGTGAACGGGGGTTTTCACCTTCTCTCACGCTCTGTATTCGCGCTGTTTTATTGCCATGTGCACACCAGTATGTAAACCGTCGCTGGAGTGAGGAAGAAGCGTGATTCACCGAGGAGGAGATGGAGGATGTAACCCGGATATATCCAGAGGTCTGGTTTTTGGACTTTTTTGCTGCTGGATATTTGATGCAAGAGCTATTAACGGGCGCTGCGAAGTAGCTTTTGCCCCAACTATCACAATGGAGATTAATTTGCATGTGTGCCAGACACAGGCTTTTTTGAATTTATTTATCGCCACAGCATACTCGACCAGCGAAACAATTTTTCAGGAACCATTCCCCAAATTTGATGAGTAAATGTCAGCACATACAGCTCAATCTTCTATGCATCGTCATATGGGAGCCATCAGACAAACTATAAATTAGAGAAGGCAAATGGTGAAGGCCTCATTTATAAAAGCAAAAATAATCACAAAACAGTGAACCCGCGGGGATTAATGCAAATACAATTTTCATTTGCTTCAGATCCTTCATTTTTCTCCTCTCTGTCACTTTATGTACCTGGTCTCCGCTCATCTGGGGACGATCATTAGACTAATTAGCAGGTAATCAATGTTTAATTAAAACGAGGTTGTTAATGAAAATGACTGGTGGTGCAATTTTGGACCGACTCTCTGTCACACCATCCTCATGTGAAATAGACATTACAGGAAAACACTTTTAGCACAGTCTTACTTTTGATGTAGTTAGGCAGGAGTTGTCGCACTCAGTAACCCTGTGCCGCAACAATAACTTCCGACATGTGAAACCAGACCACTTTGGAGTATCACTAAATCTGCAAAAGTCATATAATATTTGGATGCATGTGCCTTGTCTTTTCCACTAAGCTAGTAGTGTAGTGGACTTTTAATTTATTTCAGTTTAATTTCATTTTTTAAATTTTGGCAGTTGCACACTTGTTTGTGAAAGCGGCTAAGCTATGTTGTTGTGTGTGAGCAAATGAAACGTTTGATAAACAGAAGTATGCTTACTGCAAAGCTTTACACTAAATACTTCTACGTGTTACAATTCTAGTACATACTAAAAAAAAAAAAAAAAACCTACAGAGCTGAGACATTCCCGGTTGACAGGTGAGAACATCCTTCAGTCAAGGTTATGAGATGGGCCGGGCAGAGCTGAATGAGTTCTCAGTGATCAAGCAAAGGATAATGAGGGGATGAAAAAAAAGGGCTGTAATAAAACATCTGTTTTAGCAAAGTCGGTGATTAAAACTGACCTTTGAGTAAGACAGGGAAGTGCTTAACGACTGGAGTGGTATGCAAAGTAAAAAATGAATGCATTATCAATGTAATTAATGTCTATGGTGGACCTAAAGGCATTATGCAAATTGCACTGAATCTTAATGCCATTCACATTAAATGTTCTGTCTACTGATTGCCCACAGACTTTCCTCATGAAGGTTCAGCATTAACTCCCCAACCTTGCTAAACTTAGTCGTCTCCATCCCGAATCTTCAGGGTGGTTTAGATGTGGTGGAGAGGCTAAAAGGAAAATGTCTCCGTATTTTGTTTCCTAACGTCTGACATTAAAATGTTTATGTGTTTGCCATAAATAAACAATAGCAACTATTCCCAGGCAAGTTCCCCCTGTAAATATTTCTTAATATTCATCTTCATTTGTTCAATGATTTTAAAAAAAATGTTCAGTCATTTCTGAATGCTCTACATTATTTATATGTTGATGGCTGTTGAGAAATTAATTTTTAGCAGTTATTCAACTCTGGACTGAATTGTATTGTTTGAATTCATTCGGATCATTTTATCAAATGTTTGCCTTTTTTAATAATAAATGATAAATGTTGAGTTAATAAATAAATACATGTTGGGATATAATTATGGCAAAACATTATTATTTTATTTATTTATTTTTAAAGATGTCCATATTACTACAAACGTAAAAGTAGTAAAAGGTGCATCAGACTTGTTTTCAGTGTTTTTTTTTTTTGTTTGTTTGTTTGTTTTTACATGGCTATGAAGAGAATTTGTCTGGAACATTTTTGTAAAATGACTTCATTTGGCTTTAGTGTAATTTCAAAATTGTTTGATTATGAGGGTTCTTGGTTAATGTGACAATTTTTACTTACTAATGGTGTGACTTGATTTCTTCTTGATCTGTGCTGTTTGACTTCTGAATTCTGAGAGCCTATAGAAATGCAAGTTAATTAATACTTGAAATAACTTGACATTAATGACTCAATATCAGTTCAACTTATGCACTTAATATTGTGATACTAGTGAATCTATGCAGGCAGAAATTGTAAAATACACTGCTTACCATCTAAATGGCTAGAACACTAAGCAATTTTCAGAAATAAAAAGAAAACATCCATCCACGTCAAATTATGATAGCAGATTCTTCCCCGAAAAGCTCTGTCGAGACTACATTCATCTAGTAAAAAGAGTTTCAGGAAAGCATTATTTCTGCTGTAAATTAATTGCAGGCTGAAGGTTGAGTGTCTTAGAAATGCTTTGTTGATTTGTATGAGCTAAGATTATGAAGTAGTGATTATTTAACTGCTCAGTGGACAGGTCAGGAATGTATCAGTGCCACAAGACTATTTGAATGATATTTCCTCTGCCTCCTGAGAATATCTGGTGCTGTAAGTCTTTGTGATTTCTGTAAGTCTTACTTTAATGTAAAACATTTATTTCCCTGCCTTACATCATGCTTTAAACAGAAATTGCATTATTGGACATTAAAAAAGAAAAGAAAAAGAAAACAAAGTTATTGTTTTTTTTAATTAAATGAAATATAAAATTGATTTTATATAATTATTTTATTTGCTTTTTTTTTTTTTGTAAAAGTAAAAAAAAAATATATATACTGTATTATATACAATTCATTTAATTATTATTGTTTTTAAGACAGTTTTATATCGTATTATTTTTGAGTTTCCCATGAATGTAGCCTTACTGAATGTGATATGGATACTGATATGGCATACATTTACAAATAAATAATTTCCTAATTGGACAATTAAAGATTTTACATTTAAATGTCAGATTTAAAATGTCAGTTTTGACCTTGTCTGTGACAACACAAAAAAGAGCAACATATGACACACTTTCTTTACACCGAATAATTTTCATCTCACACCAACGTCAATAAGAGCTCTCCACTCTTTTTTTTCAAATCCTAATGACTCTTTGTGTAAAATAGATTTCATTAATCTGGACAGAAGAGCTCTTATCCTAGCTGATGTGCTGTTCACTTTGTATTCATTAGAGCTGCGTACTGTGATAATGCGGGGAGAGGGGAGTTTTGCTGCACCCCAACCAAGGCCAACTTTTTCATCAATGCACCTGCAGTGTGCTTATAGGGATTTAGATGATCCTGCTTCATCAATAAGCTGCACAGGTCATCGATGAAATTATCCTTTGAATACAATTAAGGAAGTAATAAAGGCTCTCATTGTCCTTGACAGATTGATGGTCTTAATCTTTGGGGCGAGAACATTACCTGCTCATACCAATGTGAGGTGAAATGTCCCCATAATGCCTGACATAAATATTACAGGTAAATAATGGTTCTGAAGTATCCGTGTAGCACAGAGCTGATGCTTTAATTCAGTTTTATGTGGAAAAATTATGCTAATTTACATGCTTGCAACCTAGTATCACTGATTAATTACAACTTGTTTATCTCAAATTATCTACATTAATTAGACACATGACTATGCAGTGACCTGTCAAATGGGGGCAGTGATATTAAAACATGTTTTTATGCTGGAAACTGTTCTCTTCCCAAAAGCACTTTCGGTTCTCAGGAAGATAATTAACAGCCAGAAAAGAGTTTCCATGCTTTGTTAATGAGTTATTTTGATCAGATCACCATGTACCTTTCGTAGAAAAGCTCAGAGATGGGCCGGACTCGAAGCGAGAAGAAAATCCGAGCTGCTGTGATTTAAATAGCATTTCAGGCTCTCTCAATAAATAATTCACTCTCCAGTGATCACACCAAATTTCATTAGCCTGATATCATCAGGGCCTCCACTCTGGAGCATCTCTCTCTGCATCAGGGCGAGAGGACCTCTCGCTGCACACTGCCTCTGGGTCACGGGACGACACGCACACAGTCATATAACGGCACACGTGCAAACACACACCTCTGCTGATTTAGTGCGAAGCCAGTTAAAAATGATTAAGCAGAACAAGGAAAATGCACATTGCACAGAGGGCATTTACAATACAGATTGCTCAAATTTCAATGAGGTCACGTAGTGTCTTTTGTGGTGCGGTGTGTAATTGGTGTAACTGAGATTTTGTTTGTGGAAGTGCAACAGCAACACTTCTGTAAAAAATGTGTGATGAATAAACAATGTTTTCCGAACTTCTGCCTCTAAATGATTTGCTATTGCTGTTTTTATGTTAGCCTCACAGATTAGAGGATATTTTTTAACACTGTTTTCCAAGTAGGGGTAACTACAGGCAGGAGTAGTGGGCGTGGCGAAAGATTAGGGGTCGTGGATAAAGGTCTTTCTAATTGGTTAGGGATATAGGTGTTAGTTTCTGTTGTAGCATTCTTTTGCCACACCCATTACTCTGACCTGCAGCTACCCTGTCTCCTGTTTTCTGCCATTAATATTACAGATTGCCTGTAAGAGAAACATATTTTAGAATCAGAATGTTGAAAATGTTCAGAGATTAGTTACTTGACATGTTTCTGAAGTGATGATGTGATTCTTGTGGTAACCCATAATGTTGCAGTTGTTTATCCTGACAATGAGATTCAGATAAAAGCAAATGATTGCTTACAAATCACATATGTCTCCTCTTGATTTTTTAAAAGAGATCTCGAAAGTGTCTTAAGTGGCTCAGATAAGTGCAGGCAAATCCAGATTTCAATATGAACTGAATCATTTGCCTTTACAAAATTCTAATTGCATAGTAAATTTGTAGATCTATACTTATAAAATAAGCATCAGTTCATAATAACTGTGTAGAAGTTACAGGAAGAACTTCAGTTTCGCAGCAATGTTAATTAAATCAAAGTCTACCAAAAGTGTAGAAAATGTGTGTGTATGTTTAGTGAATAAGGTCCATTGTCTTATCAATGTTTATTTCTTTTAAGTAATTTTAGAAAAATGAGAGAAAAGGTGATACCGCAATTGCAAGGTAATTTGGAGCTGAGCAGAACCTACATCAGTATATCATTTCAAGCTAACATCAAAACATCACAAGACTTTTACAGAGAAGTGATAATGTTTTGTATAATATTGTAATCCGCTCTCAGACATGTATAATGTCATTGGCCATTGAAGTGTCTGGTGCTGCAGTGGCATGGTGTGATTCCAGGCTTAATTGGAGTGATTGTGAAAGCATTGTAGCAGTATAATGTGGTGGTGTTCAGGGAAGCATAGAGTAGAGCGTAGACCGTAGAGCGATCAGTTTGAGGAGGTGACTGGTTGTGAGTCACACACACACTTGTCAAAAATGAGGATGGAACAGAAAAAGACAGCAGCTCTAAGAGTCTAAAAAATGGTCAAACCTCATGGTAACTGTAAACTGTAATAAATGTATTAAATGTATCAACTGGATTGTGAATTTTTAGGAAGATTTTTGGGCATATTCAGAAGTATTTTCATATCAGAAAGATAGTCAGGATTCTGTTAAAGGTATAATGTGGGTATAATACAAATTAAGCTCAGTCAGCAGCATTTTGGGCCAGTTTTTGGAGCAATTTAATGCATCTTTATTATATAAATATCTCTTTATATAATACAATCACTTTTAAATTAATTCTTGTTAAAACTTGTTTTATTTGACCCATAAAGTTGTTCTTGTTATTTATATGGTTAATAGCATTGCATTGTCATGGCATCAAAGTTGTAAAATTTAATTACACTTTAAATGAAAAGATTAAAAAAAAAAATAAATGTTCCCCCACACTAAAATCATGTTAGCACATTGTGGCTATATATTTTAAATTATGAGCATTTTAATGTTTACAAACAGGCCCCCTTCACTTTTTCGAATAAGTTCCTCACTCTATCTCAGATATTTCTCTTTTCTTAATCAAGAAAAGTAGAAACAAAATAAAATTTTGTGGTAATCAGTGTTATTTTAGTATTACTGAGTTTTTATTAATATTTTGAATTTATTTCAATTTTTATGTTTTGCTTTCATTTGAATTTTAGTTGATGTTTTGGGATACAATTTTACATGATTGGTTTTTGGTTTTTGTATATGTCTATATTGTTATTCCATTTTTATTTCAGTTTTTTTTTTTTTTTGTACATCGCTAAACTAAATGACAATGATAATTGTTGCCTTGGAAACTAGCTGAAATAAAATTAGGTTAAGTTTATGTTATATTTTATTTTATAATAGTTACCATTTATTTTATTTCAAGTAACAAACATTTTTTAAAATAGCTTTTAGTTGACTTTAGTAACTCTGGTGGTAATCAACATTGTCTTACACCAAATGCTGTTGACTGAGGACCCTTATGAATCACACCTTAACAGCTGATATACACAGTCAGAAGTTTTTTTCTCCTCACAGCATCAGATCAGCTGAGAGTGGCCTGTCCCTTCCCCCTGTTTTGGCAGCTTGACATTATCAGAAAAAGTGTGAATCATTGTCTTACAAAACACATCTGCATACCTCATCACCACATTCCCTAAACAAACACATTCCCTTACGTTTTCAGCAGCCATGTTAGTTTACCCCACTTCACCCCCCCACCCCACACCTCAAATCTTTCTCATTCTCCAAAAGTGTCAAAGACATCTTTATTGCGTCTGGGCTGGCAATGTTTTTTCTTCTTCTTCTTCTTCTTCTTCTTCTTCTTCTTCCAGTGTGACAAGATAAAGGCTAGTCTGCACTTCAAACAGCTTCTGTTGGCTGCGCAGGAATAACAATCAGCGCTTCATTATTTATTTTTCGCCTCTGTTGTCTCTGGCAGTTATCTTAGCCATACGTCGTCATCCAACAAACCCCCCTCCCCCCCACATACTCCCCCCAGCCCCCTCCCTGACAGTCCTCCTCCCGTTATTATTACGAATTCAAAAGAAATACTTTCTGAAGTGTAGCGAGCGCCTGGGGAGCTGATTAGCTATTTACAGATGCCACCCACAAAATCCCATGACCCTTGGAGTAGAGGCTGCTAACAGACAAGCCAATTAGCAAAGAGAGAGGCTGCAGTCTGCTATTAATGCCATTATTCTCTCTATAATGTCGGCTATTGTTATTCTTTGTGTAGCGGTGCGGTGGAAGCTGAGGGCACCTGCGTGAACCTGTTAATGGAGGTGCTGAGTGCCAGTGATGGGGCTGAGAGAAGGGCAGATGTGAGTGGGGAAATCCCAATTTAGTGGCATGTTGAGCTGGCCGCTGCTTTGGGATCCATTTCAGGCCCACAGCGTTAACAGGATATGATTAGTGACTGCTGGGAATCCACACTGTGGATGAATGAAAACACTGGGGCTTTATTGCATGCATGTGTGTCTGTCTGACTGCTACTGTGGTTTCTTGTTTGTTTTTTTTTATTATAAAAAATAAATAAATAAATAAGAATGTTGGGTCCATTCAGATGCTTTCTTGCAACCTGTGTTTCTTTTTTTATGGATGCTTGATAGTTAAACTGTTGTTTTACTTGTAAAAACTTATTTTGAGGCATTTTTCCACAAAAAAAAACTATCATCTCAAAAAAAACATATTAAAAAAAAAAAGTTCAAATAAAAAAAACACTAATAGCTTTTATTTAAATTAATAATGACTAAAAATTACTGTTTTTAAACAGGTTTGTGTCATGCATGGGCCGTTTTTTTAATTTTCCACAAAAACATATTAAACAGCACAGCTGTTTCATCATTAATAATAATAAGAAATGTTTTGCTTGTGCATCAAATCAGCATATTAGAATGATTTCTGAAGGATCATGTGACACTGAACAGGATTAATGGCTGCTGAAAATTAAGCTTTGCTTCTAAAATATATTATAATAGAAAATAGTTATTTAAAATGTTAATAATATTTCACAATATTACTATTTTTACAATATTTCTGATCAAATAAATGTAGCCTCTGTGAAAATAAGAGACTAAGAAAAAAATATGCAGTATGTTATTATATTATATTATATTATATTATATTATATTATTATATTATATTATATTATATTATATTATATTATATTATATTATATTATATTATATTATATTATATTATATTATATTATATTATATTATATGAAAATTCATAACTATGTTTAATTATGCGATATACTCTGATGATGATATGATGGCCAGCAATGAGGACAGCAACAATTGCAACAGCAACAACAGCTGCATTGATTTTGCCGATGACAATAGCGCTACAGCATTAATGACAAGGTGAAGTAGTACTAGGTGTAATTGATGGGACACATTCTCTGATAGCAAGTCATGAATTACATCACAGTGCTAAGATCAGAGTTCAAATGGCTAATTTAGCTTTTAATTGAAATCAGTGGTGTGTAGTCTACCCTGACAGCATTGAGCGCTCAGGGGCCCACAGGGCTGCCATTGAGTTTCCACACTTTATATCCTTAATCAGTTAAAGACGTTTCCCAGAATAGAATACTGAAACTCTTTAATGAACCATATTTGGGTTTTATATTGTTTTGAAACCTTCCAGGCCACTTCCCACTGATAAGCATAAAATGTGGAAATTGCATAGTGTAAATCAAACATCAAGTGTATTTGTATATAGTGATCAAGTTTAACTGCAAGCATGCTTTTATTGCAATACAAGACAAAAAAAAATATATGATTGCAAAATGTGCATGTGCCTGTATGTATTGCTTTGGTGAAATGGTATAAATTTAGTGTGGATTAGAGATAGAGGGAGTGATGGCGGCAAAGAATATAGGGCTATAGCTGTCTCTCTAGTTCAGTACCTGTCAGCCTGCGTTAGCAGTCGGAGCCTTCTAAGAAGGGCTCGCGTGAAACTGTCAGTGCATCCTCTCCACCTCCGCGTTCTGTCTCTCCTCCTCCTTCTTCCTCCCTGTCCGTCCCTCCCACCCTCTCTATCTCTGATGTGTTCTTACAATGTAAGGCGCAGCCAGTGAGTGAAAGCCCAAGCACCCTCCCCAACACACACACTCCCCCACCGCTTGTGTGAACGTAAACACACATACACACACCACAGACGCGTGTGGTTGACCGCACCGGGCTCTCTGCTATGTGTGAAGACACACGCGGCACGCCAAAGAAACAGCACTACTGAATCTGACGCTCGCTTTGTAGCAGGACCTCCAACCAGATTGCATCGAAAACCATCCTACTTTCTCTCTCTCTCCTTTTCCCTCCCTTGCTTTTCAGTTGTACTTGTGTGAACAGAGCTGGAGAAAAGGAAATACCCCCCATCTCTTTCTCTCTCTCTCTCTCTCTCTCTTTCTGTCTGTCCTATGGTGGGATAAACATTGAAAAAATGAGCCTGTGATACAGCACCAGACCTGAGTGACCTGACAGCTCAAACTGTGAGTACACGAGTCTCTTACCTTCACTTCCATACCGGCACACACTCACGCCTACATGCAAACAGCATACAAACTCTTTAATTGTTGTATTTGAATAAAGACAGGTGTGTTGTCAGCTGCTGGATTTTAACCTTTGGTAAAACTCTTTATTCTCTGCGCTTGACATCAGATTGGTTGTTTAGATTTGCGCAATGATTGGTTTCATTTTGATGAAACAAATATCCTCCGGCAATCGTGGCGCTTCGTGAATTTAAGTGGCACTTAACGTGTCCAGAACTGCATGTGGAGATTAGCATTTTCTCACATGCGTTATTCAGAAGTACACCCTGCTCTTTATTTATTCCTAAAACGGGGCACTTATCTGTCACAATGTACCTCAGGTTCTTGCAGTTATATATTAGAAGACGAAAATACATCATCATCATCATCATCCTAATGAGTGTCAACCATATTTCTTTATTCTTCATTTTAATTAAAAAGGACAGTGTGAAATGGTGCTATTGTTTACTTTGAATTACCTTTTGAAAAGTATGTCTTAAGGATTCTTTAAGGATTAAGGATTCTTTGCCACACATTTGTGTGGAGTTCACAGCTAAATAAAGAAATTTAAAATAATAATAATATATTGTGTTTTATCATAATTCCTTTTGTGTAACCGTGTATTCTTTTTCGTTTTATCATTTGGGTGTGCAGTGACACATATTAACCTTAACTGTGTGTTGCAGTGTAGAATTATTGTTTTTGTTTTGTGTGACGTTGAGTGCTGGATGAGAAGAAAGTGTGAGGTTTGCCTCCTCTTCGGATGACCGGACAGATAGTGAGAGAGAAAGAGATATAGACAGTGAGACAGAGAACAGCGTGTCACATTCGACTCGCTTGTGACGGTTTGCTCAAGCAGTGTAGCATAGCTGACAACTAAAGCGAGAACGCAGTGTTACCCTTAGTCTATGAACAGCCTGGAAACAAAGTGAAGCCGTTCAAATGGCTTTCAAGAGTTCTTTTTGTTGTAAGAGTACATATGAGCTTAATTTAACATTTTAATTATTATTATTATTACTATTACATTAAAAATGGTGAATGGTAGGCATAAGTTAACCTATATATATATATATATGATATGTTGACATTATTTAAAATATAAAATGGATTGTAGAACTATAAGTGTATAGCTACTGCTTCACATAAGCCATCAAAGGATAGACTGAAGAATAGTTTCTTCTGGGCAGTTTACATACTGAGTTGTATTGGTAGCTAGTTGCTTTTCATGTCTTCACTGCACATCTGAATTTTGCACCTGGATAGTGTATATTTAGTCTCTATATTCCTGCACATAATTTCATAGTCTACACAGAGTAGTACTTTAACATACTTTTTACAGGCACACATTCTAATCTTATTAGTGTCGATTGCATGTTGTGTAGTATATTTATTCTTTACATTTCTATTTCATGCTGTTTTTGCACTGCCTGGATATTTGCTGTGATGTCTACTGTCTAACACATAGGAGATCAAAGCCACCAAGAAATCCATTTTACAAGTGCATACAGAGGGCATTTGCTTTACTTTGCTTGCCAGTAGATTTTTAATTGCCTTCTACATTTACAGCAATATATAGGAAAAACATACTGTATATAGATTTTTAAATATTTTTTTCAAACAATAATAAAAACAAACAAACATTGCAAATTATTATTATTTTTTTTGTAATTTGCAGTAATCCTGCAATAAACTTTTTTTTTGCAATGTATCAGGAAATATACTATGATTGTATTTGACATCTTTTTTAAAAATGTATATGTCTCTCTGTGTGTGTGTGTGTGTGTGTGTGTATACATTACATATATATATATATATATATATATTTCAAATAAATGTTTTTCATTTGCAGTAATAGCTGTAATAAACATGTTTGCAATATATATGTTTTAATAAGCATGTTCTTTCCACAAATAAATTAATTAAATTTTTTAGAAAATAAATATATTTGTAATTGTAATAATAGCTGCAATAAAAATGTTTTTTATCAGAATATTTTTTATATAAGAATAATATATTTAGATATTTGCTGGAAAAGTGTGGCTTATTGCAAAGCCTTGCTGTTTTGTTTATTTTTTTTATGAAGTCCTAGTTATTCTAGTAGGTCAGCTGGACTGTTAACTTCAAGTACATGATTAACAAATTTTTCGAAAATTAGAGAGTAAACACTGGCCCAATAGGATGGGGATGAGTTCTCTTAACTGTCCCGAAACTCTTTTGCCAGCGGCCCATTCATATTTTTATGTCCTGATATTGCAATAAAGTACTTTACTACTACTGCACAACTACTATGACAATCAAATAGAAACCAACATCTTCTGGCAGTTAATCGAGCTCTCCACCTTTTTTCTCTCCTTTTCTCACTCTCCGGTGTGTCTGCGCTTGTGTGATTTCACCATTAGGCTTGACTACTGTGCCGTTTCTCGATATGATGACAATTTCCTGCTGAGGTGCATGTCAAATGAAAAATGGTATGAGATGTGTGAACCACATGGTCAGAAAGGTTCATAGCTTGTGAATGCAGATTTCATTCATCCATATGTTAGCAAAGAGCGTAGCACTAACACGAAATGAGCTTTTTACCAAGCTTCTTGATTTCAATGTAAAATTGGCATGTTACTTAACTCTATCCCAGCGTGAGACTCTGGGTTTTTGTTGAAGGATTTTGTGTTGAATGCTGCTGTCAGAATGAGCTACATAGAAGTAAGCATCTGTGTAATAAATGCCAGTGATGGCTTTTAGGTGAACTCTTCTAAGTTCTATAAAAAGCCACTGCACAGCAAGAAAAAACAATCATCAACGTCAAAGTTTATATTGCAAGTATGAGGCTTCCCTGCCAATTCAAAAGCCAATAAAGTGATACGTGTAAAGGACATAAAGTAAGACTCTATATCACTTTTCAGAGACCTATATCTTAATATTTGCCCCTCGCTTTTCAAATTGTTCTTACAGCCCTTCAGTGAGAAGCGCATAAGAAGTGCTTGACAGGTAAAAATTTATATGCATTCAGTAGAGATATTAGAGCAGTTGTGAAGGGCCATCTAAAAGAAATTATGAATAGTTTTATATTAACAAAGAATGTCATAATTGCTGCCAAATCGAGTCCATTTT